>NC_136522.1:31432487-31523750 GCF_053919585.1 Euprymna scolopes
AACGCTACATTCGAATTTGAAGCTTAGTCTCCAGATAATAAAAAGTACAGAACAATGCATTCTCCGTGCTTTCGCTAGCAAGTCATTTTTTTTTAATTGTTTATAAGTAGTTTTAACAGATTTTTATCTACTTTTTATTGTCGTGGATATGACCTTAAACTATATCCGATGGTGAGGCTCCAGCTTGCTGGCTCTGGGGAGTGCTCAGCCACCCTTTAATTGCCATTGCTCCCAGGTCAACTCTGACGCAGAGTGATAGTACCTGTTAGGGGCCAAACTATGGGTTGAATAGAAACCAGCTTGAAAAAAATATATATATATATTCTATTAAAAAATTTTTTTTCAAAATAATTGGATTCGGCATTAAATAACCTGAAAAGAGTTGATATGCTGTAAAACAAAAACAACCAACCAACCAACCAATCTATTTTTTTTAAATAGTGACGCAAGTAAATTGTATTAATTTTGAATAGACCAATACATTCCTCATGCTTTCCCTTTTAAATTGTTTATAGGGAGTTTTAACAGTCTCTTAATTCAACTATTTTTTTTTAAGAAGGACTTGAATGAATAGTTAACTAATATTATAAGTAAACATGAATTTTTTAATATCCTTAGAAATTTCAATAATTAAAATAAAACGAATCTTTTATGCAGTATTTACTACAATTCCCTAATACGGACCGTAGAATCTTAACGATCCATCAAGGCTATAAAAGAAACGTATACTTACAATGGCAGAGGGAAGAAGAATTGGATTCTTTTGCGTATGTAGTTTTTCCCAAGGGACAGGGTTTACAGAAACTTTGGCCGTTATCACTTTGATAAAAACCAATATCGCAAGGTATACAATTCTTACTCTTCTTGTCAAAATAAAATCCGAATGAACATATTTCTGGAAAAACAAAACAAAAGATGTTAATTGAAAAGAATAAATCAGAATTATTAGAAAAAAAACATTAATATGAAGGTATTACAGTTTTTGTTCTGTTTGTTTTTAATTTATCTATCTATCTATCTGTCTATCTATCTGTCTATCTATCTATCTATCTATTTATCTGTCTATCGACAAAACTATGTGGACCGTCCGATCGTCCTTGCTTGAATCTTATCTTCGAGGATCGGGTGATTCTATCTTTTTAAAAAGGAATGACAGGTGAATTTATATATATATATATATATATATATATATATATATATATATATATAAATTCACCTGTCATTCACACACACAAACACAAACACACACACACACACACACATATATATATATATATATATATATTCAAGTTGAAGTAGTTTAATTTTTCTGTTAGCACAACACAATCCTTTAGTTTCTCCCTTAAATTTCAGAGCCTTGCTATAGGGACACACTTCAGTCATAGCGATGTGAACATGGTGACTCAAACTATAATCATCATCAGGGTTGTAGTAGAATGCAAGGCTTTCCCAATTCTGGGATTGTTGAGCATGGGTTCGTGTTGGACGCTGATCTGCATTTTCTCGTTGACGTCTTTCACCATGTCTCAGCCTCTCACGTTCATTCCATTAAGAACGAAGCCGATCTGTAGAGGCATTACGGGATTGCTGTATCCGCAATCACACCTCGTCAAGTCTGGCTGCACGTCGCTCTCCTGCTTCATTAGCACGTCTTTGAATCATCCTTTGTCTGCTATGGTCGTTTGCAGATGCCTGTTCTTCAGGATTTTGACTGTCAAGTACTCGTCGCTTTTTTTCTGCACTGCAAGTAAGACAGCCAAAGTTTGATCTGCTGCGGGTATTTTAGCAAAGAACTGCAACGATAATGGTACTTACCAAGAACATCTTGTATAAATGGGAAAACATTTAATAACAAATAGAATAATTGTTTAAATAGAGTACTATAATCATATATAATAGAATTGTTTAAATAGTTTATAAGAAACATCGATAATGAAAAACAAACAGAATAAATTATCTTTGTAACCGAAGAAAACATTAAAGAAAGTAATAACTATTTTAATTCTTCTTGACAAATGTAGACTCTATGGACAAAGTGACGAAACGATAAGCTACATAATAAGCGAATGCAGCAAACTAGCCCAATCAGAATACAAGACTAGGCACGATTAAGTGAAGAAGGCAGTACGCTAGGAATTGAGAAAGCAACTGCATTTTGAACACCCAGAAAATGGTACAAGCAAAAACGTCCAGCAGTGCCTGAAAACAGAAATCACAAAATCTTATGAGACATGGACGTTAAAACAACGTTGTATTTTCTTTTTAAAATAAATGAAAAAAGGGTTTTAATATGAATATCAATGCACAAAAAAAACAAATTTATAGGAGTATAGATAAGTTTAAAATGGTGGCAGTTTTTGTCATAATCTTAACAGCACGAGCAAACTACAAAATTAATAAATAATAAAAAAAAATTTTAACATTACAATATTTATTTAGAATATAGTAAACTAGTTATTTCTTAAAATGTATAGTAATAGTCCATGTAAATAGGGTAGCTTGTGATCCTATTAGGATAGCCAGGAGCAACTGATAGATAAGGAAATATGATTAAGTGTAATAAAATACATGTCAAATGCAAACATTGTTATTATCCTTCTGTTTCCTGTTATTCAGAAAGAAGAGTATCAAAACGTTGCAAGGAAAGAACAACATATAATATAATCGCATTAGCAAAGAAAGCTTAAAAATTACTTTAATTTGATTAAATTATTGAGACGATTACCATTGTGAGAACCTACTTATATCATACCACCCGTCCATTTGAAAATTGTGGCAGATAAGGGTTTCATATCCATCAGCTTTCCCACTAATGTATGATACAGAGCTCCACAATGGCACCACATTTTGTGAGCAAACGAAACATTAAATATTGTTATGCCCAGAACTGAAGTTATAGTGTTATACCCCTACTGCCTGGAATAATAAACTATTCCATGACGTCACTTCCGTCCATGACGTCACATCCGGGTAAGAAGGACCGGTTTACCAGGGAGATTATGGTTGTCACCTACAAGTTCAGCAGTTGAGCAAAGCTATTGCTCAATTTACTTTTTTCATGTATTTTCGTTAATACATATTTATTTAAGTGGTACTGTGTTTTACCTTGTCAATTATTCAAAAACTAACACCACAACACTGGCGAACGAGGATTCAAACTTACATAAGGAACTAAAAAAACAACTTTGACGGCGAGAAAATTTGAATTTTACGCCAACAGAACTTGTCAGCGACTATTCAAAACAGCTTACGCTAGGACCCTTAAAGAAATAAAAAGAAACATTCAAGTAAGTTCTGACTTAAATACGAAAACAGTTTGGATTGAGTCGTAAGTAAACCCTATTTGTCTCTTTACGTATTAAAGAAAGAAAGTAGGACGAAAGAGGCCACTGATTCATACATTGATGATATAATGGTAGACGTAACGAAAATATCGACACAGGAAGTTGTGGAACATTTGAAGGGGTTTGGGTTAGCAGCAAAATCTCCGGAATCCCTGGACGGAGGAGCGGCACTGGGCCTTAAGCTTCTGAAAAATAAGACGGGTGCACTAATGTTCAGGAGAGGCAACGAGATCCCAGAGATGGGAGGAGAAATTAGTAGGCGGGAGCTATTTTCGATCTGTGGTAAATTATTGGGGCACTATCCAATTGCTGGATGGCTGCGATTAGCATGCAGTTATGTGAAAAGAAGAGCAAATGGAATGGATTGGGAAGAAAAAGTTGATTGCAAAACCATGAAAGTGATGCAGGAGGTTCTAGCTGAGGTGAAAAAAGAAGACCCTGTTAATGGCGCTTGGCACATACCTGAAGTGAGCACAGGAGTCGTGTGGTGTGATGCAAGCAATGTTGCAACTGGCGTGGTTGTCGAGATTGGCGGTGTGGTGGCGGAAGATGCAACTTGGCTGAGGAAAAGTGATGACTTTAATCACATTAACATAGCTGAATTAGATGCTGTTCTAAAGGGTGTCAATTTAGCTATCAAATCGAGACTGACAAATATTGAAATAAGAACTGATTCAGCCACTGTACTCAGTTGGGTGAACTCTACTGTGGAGGAGAGTGGCAGAATACAAACAAAGGGTGCCGGAGAAGTGATAATAAAGCGGAGATTAGGGATGCTTAGAGAGTTGATGTCTGAATTGAAACTGCAAATAAAAGCAGTGTTTGTGCCTTCTGAAAGAAACAAGGCAGATGCGCTAACACGGATAAAAAAACAGTGGTTAATTGAGAAAGAGGAGGCGCCGATATGCTGTCTTGGAATTGGAGAAATTAAAGAGTTGCATGACATGCATCACATGGGAGTGGAGAGAACATTATATTTGGTGAGGCAAGTGGATCCGAATGTAAAACGGGAAGAAATTCAGATGATAGTAAAGAACTGTGTTCGGTGTCAATAGATCGATCCTGCCCCAAATATACATAATCCTGGGGAAATTGGAGTTTTAACGAGCTGGAAGAGACTAGCTATTGACATAGCACACTACCGAGGGTGAGCGTACTTATCAATAATTGATTGTGGGCCAAGTAGACTGGCGATATGGAAGGAACTGCGAGTGGAAGTCGCATCTGCAGTTGCAACTGAATTAGAAAAGGTGATGCTTGAACGAGGTCTAGTAAGGGAGGTGATAATGGACAATGGCACTGTTTTTCGCTCAGAAATCTTTCAGACGATGCTAAAAAAATGGAAGATTAAAAGTTATTACAGGGCAGCCTACAGACCTGGAGGAAATGGCATTGTGGAGCGACATCATCGGACCGTGAAAGCAATAGCTGAGAGAGGAAGAATATCGCCTGAAGAGGCCACATTTTGGTACAACATGTCCCCTAAGGTCGGGCAAAGAGATGACACAGTACCACATAGAGCAATCTTTAATTACGAATGGAGGCATCCGAGAGACATGTCACCGGAGATTAATGATCAAGGACCAGCCAGAATCCAAATAGGAGAAGAAGTTTGGCTGAAACCGCCTAATGCCCGATGCACAACGCAGTGGGGAAGAGGAGTGATAACAGGAGTGCAATCCCCAAACAACTCAAGTGTCAATGGAATGCCACGACATGTTTTAGATTTAAGGCGTGTGGTCCATTTAGGTGATGAGGATGGTGGTACTGAGCCAGGGAGTGATGAAGATGAACCGGTGCCGATGCAGAGACCGCAAAGAGAACGCAATGCGCCGATCTGGACACGGGATTATGAGATGTGAATGATCTTTAATGATCATGGGGGCGTGTAGTAAAAAAAAAAAAAATCGTGCAAACCTTTTACCACTGGCAACGCCCGCTTCAGAGAGTGAAAGAAGAAGAAAGAAGAGAATGGCCACTGCGTCTATTTATAGACTAGAGATCATGGGAAGAGTATGCAAATAACTTTGGACGGTTTTGTCCTATAAAAAGCCTGTATTGGGAGAGAGGGTGTCTTTTTTGTTTGGCAGAAGCAATTGCTGTCAGAAGTGCATTGGACTGCAGGATTGAAGAGTGAAGATTGAGTTGTGGGGTCATTGTATTTAACCACAAAAGCGTTCTGTAGTTTGAACTTTTTTTTACTTGTAGCAAAGGAAAAAGAAATAAGAAAAAACTTTACGCTGTACTTTGTGGGGACAAGGACGAAAAAACATTAACTTAAATTATATTTACTAGGGAATTGTCGAACTCGGGACGACCTCCGCACAGATTGGCAGGAATGCTGATTTTCAGTATTATTTTTTGTGAAATCTGATTTTCTTCAAGATCAGACGATTGATTTTTGTCTTCCTCATGACCAATGTTTTCGTTAGTAGAAGGTTCAAATAAAGTCTCTGAAGTAGTAGGATTATTATTAGAGTTTTCTTCATTTGATGAGTTTGGAGCTAAGTCTCGAACGTTGACAGTGGTTTCAGTACCAGAAGGTAGTTGAACATAAGCGTAGTGGGGGTTGACATCTATTAGGGTGGCAGGCGTTACAGGAGGGTCATGTTTACTTGTTTTAGTGTGGTTTCTAATATATATTGGGCCTGGTTTAACCCAAGAAGGAATTGAAATTCCGGAAGCAGATTTACGACTATATTTAAATAGTCTATCATGGGGAGTCATATTAGTGGCAGTACAAAGTAATGATCTAATTGAATGAAGTGCGTCCGGTAGTATGTCTTCCCAATGTTAGGCATATAGAAAAGGTGTTAGGTAGTTTACGTAGGCATAATTTAAGGTTAAAGGCGGCGAAGTGCGAGTTTTTCGGCAAGGAAGTGCAATATCTGGGATTCCGAGTAAGTGAGAAAGGTATCCAGCCGGAGGGGGACAAGGTTAAAGCAATTCAGGCAAATGCGACCCCAACCACTGTGAAGCAGGTTAGATCCTTTATAGGCATGACATCCTATTACAGGCGATTTATCAAGGATTTTTCTGTAATCGCCGAACCGTTAATTCGGTTAACTAGGAAGCATGCACGTTTCTGTTGGGACGATGCGTGTCAGTCTGCTTTTAATCGATTGAAATCGAAGCTTGCAGAGATGGTGATGCTGGCATACCCGGACACTAACAAAGGATACAGGTTATACACGGATGCCTCCGATTATGCGATCGGAGCAACCTTGTCTCAAATGGGTTTCTCTATCTCCCGACCCTCCTCCGTCGTCAAAACATAGTAGCCATACTTATAGCCTTTCTAGACTGATACCTATGGAAAGGGAATCTTTTGAGGAGTCCATCATTACTGCTCTTCGTACTGACTGCGAAATAAAAACAATGATAGGCAACACGATTAGAGCTTCTGGTATCCCTATCTAAAATTAAAAGAGAAGCAGATAAGGACGACTTTATCTGCAACATCAAAAACAAGATCGCCATGAAGAACCACAATATTCTTGAAGTATTCTGACTTTGCAACGAGGTCTTACTATTTGGCGAAAAAGTGTTGAATCCAAAACAAATCCAGAAACAAATTTACAGGATTTTCACTCAGGACACACTGGAAAAAACCCGAATGAAGAGCTTAATGAGAGGTTACGTCTAATGGTCTAACATGAACAAAGACATCATGGAGATGAAAGACTTTGCACAGTTTGCGTCCTCGCTTCAAAAGTACCGGCCATTATATTCAAACCCTGGTTGAAGACTGACCAACCGTGGTCTAGAACTGATATCGACTTTGCAGTTCTGTTCGGCGACCACTATTACTTAATCCTAGTCGATAACTACGCCAAGTGGCCTGAAGTATTAAGGTGAAAAGATCGACAAGTAGGACAACAATAAATTTCCTACATGAACTGTTTTGAAAACGTTTTGTGACCACTCTCAAAAAAAAGAACTCGAGAAGGCTCAAGACACCGTAACAGATGAAGCCCTATAACAATTGCTACACGTGTATAGGATTACACCTTATCCTAATAACCCAACAGCGGCCTCTCCGGCGGTCACTATGTTTGCACGCAATGTGAGATCCGTTTTGACAAACTCTTGCCAAAACAGTCAAGTCTACTGTGGGGAAAATGGCTTACCGTACAAACGTCCTCGTGTCTGTCTGTCCTGTGAGTCCCCCGCGTCGAAAAAGAAAGAAAGAGTCCATCATAGCGCCCGTGACGTTTTGTAGTGAACGAAGTTTCGCAAGATCACGTGCGCGTGCCTTATAAAAACAGGTTACTTGTCGGTGGGAAAGGAGGGAGAAATCATTTGACGTTTGATAAGCGGTAAAATCAGTTGGGAGAATTTGTGTGAGCAATAATTTTTGCCTGTTGATCGACTGCAATGACCACTTGTGTACCCAGTAAACGTTTTATGTCAGGAGAGAGAGTTTTCTTCAAAAGTTAAAAAATACCAACTCATTCTGGGATGTGGGTAAATATTAAAAGAGTCGGTGATATGGTATATATCGTACAAGAACCGAAACATACCCATAAACGTCACCAAAATCAACAAGGATGTCGCACAGATGACACTAGCGATAAACCACTGTTGGAGGAAGAACCGATCGACGCTAATTTCGAGACATTTGATCGCGAACATCCCCAAACTACACCCAGACAACGACGTCGGTTCGGAAAAGAAAGGTCACCGATCCACTAATGATCGATCCTAAACCAAAGGAGAATTAATACCTTTTACGAACAAAAATCTTTGGACGGAGGGGAGTGTTAGAGATGTATTATCTAGAATTATGAACTATTTCATAACGTCACTTCGGTCAACGACGTCACTTCCGGGTAACGGGAACCGGTTTCCCAAGTCAGAGACATATAGGCACATGATTAGCGAACAGAAATAATAACTGTTATTTTACTCCAATAAAAATACTAACAAAATAAATAGCAATTTTTCTCATCTTGTTTCAACGTATTTTTGAACGCCAAAAATTATTTACGAATTTCGCCGTGATGACACACGTCATTTCATTTATGTGTTACAAACTTTAAACCTTCTTCGCTGTCTAAATATACTTTTTCCGCCATGTGTGCAACATAAAAAATGTATTCAGCTTTTAAATTTCGTATGGAAGAAAGAGTGACAACAAGCCCACCGCAAACGACAGATAGCAACTGTCACACTGTTTTAATTCCAATTTTCGACATGAGAAAGCAAGTATTGTGGGGTACAAATCACCCCTATTTGAGAACTAAGTGGAATCAACCAGTCCTATGAATACCTCTGGTTTCAGAGACTAAATGGAGACATTCATACCATGTTTAACCGTATTCTACGAATACGTTCCTCTCATACCACTTTACTGACTCCTGTGTTCTTTACGATAAATACATATTATTGAAGAAAAATAATCAAACGGTTAGACAAGTGTACATACCTTGCTTGCTTCAATCTTCATACTCCATAGTAAAAAATAACAATTTTCTGAAATTTATGAATTTCTCAACATCATGACACACGTGACATGTTGCTCCGGAGTCAACAATCCAGTTGCTCCTTTTATCCTTGGATAATAACGCATGATGTGTGAGGAGTCCAACAACGCAATCACTAGAGTCACTTGATTCACCCTGTGTTTTCTTAGTGAAAAAAAAAACTTTCTTTTTCCGAGGGTTCGACTTGAAATTGCCGTTAGTATTAAGTAAGTGACAGTCACGTTTAATGTGCCCGTTATTCCCACAGTGATAACACTTTGGCCACCGTTTGTTGACGTGGTGTTTAGACGCCATGACTTTCAATTCGATATCATTTAGTTCCCTTTCTTTAATCTTGGTTTTCTCATGCAGCAATCATTCAGTGACTAACACCCATTTAGGAACGTCCTGGCTTGCTTCGAGTGCTGTTGCCAACATACTATAAGAGTCTGGGAGAGTAGCCAGAAGATGAACAACTCTATCCTCCTCATCAATTGAATCGCCAGTGACTGCTAATTCATCAAATATTTCCAGCATAGTTTTAATGTGTTCATGTACGGAATCGCCGTCTTTTAATGTAAGAGAATATAATTTTCTCCTCAATGCTAACTTGTTCATCCACATCTTCTTTTGAAACTGATTAGCCAATTTCTTTCACACTACTGCGGGATCGGTAGGGTCTCCAAGTAAATATAAAAGTGAAGTTTCCACCGATAACACAATCGTCGCTAATGCGTAGATAAGTGTTGGTCTAATTGAAGTTCTTAATAAAGCACCTTCCGACAGCATAGGCAATATCAGGTCGTGTCCTTGTTGACAGATACAGCAGACTTCCAACTGCTAATTGATATAATTCTTTGTGACCAGCTTACTTATTTCAGTTGCCTTCATTAATTTTGCCCCAGCATCAGTTGGAGTTGATACAGGTTTTGAATTTTCCATCTGGAATCCATAGATGCTTCGCTTCAGTTTACAGACAAGATGTTCTCTTCCTTCAACTTTAAAACCCTCAGGTTGCTTCATATAGATTTCTTCCTTAAGTTGACCATTTAGGAATGCAGTGGTTATGTCCAATTGATGTAGCTTCATGTCATGCTGTACTGCTAACGCAATAACAGTTCGCACAGATTCGAATCTGACGACTGGGCAAAAGGTCTCGTCATAATCAATTCCTTGCTTCTGAAGAAAACCTTGAGCTACTAGTCGAGCTTTATAATGCTCCATATTTCCGTCAGCATCATACTTCCGTTTAAATACCCACTTGCTACCAATAGCTTTTCGTCCACTGGGAAATTCCGTAAGATCCCACACTTTATTAGTATGTAAGAAGGAAATTTCATTTTCTATTGCTTTCATCCATTCATTTTTCTCAGGACTGGAAAGTGCTTCTCTCATCGTCAATGGGTCATTTAAACTATGAGCTATGTAAACCCATTCACCATATCTATCTGGAGTTTTCTTTATTCTTGATGGTCTTTGAGGTGCTGATCCCTGTGTGTTTTCACTAGGTCCTTCCACCTCCTGCAAATTGTCGTCGTCGTCGTCGTCGTCGTCGTCGTCATCATCATCATCATCATCATCATCATCATCATCATCATCATCATAGCTGTCTTGATATTTAATTTCTACTGGAGATGGGTTTGCTATTTCCTTTTCCTCCTGTTCAGCTATTGAACCTATTTCATTGAATATGACATCTCTACTATGGAATACTCTAGATTTTCTGGTATCATAGAGTCTGTACCCCTTTACGTCAATACCATAGCCAAGAAATATGCATTTCTTTGCTTTGGAATCCATTTTAAATCTTTCATCCTTTGGGCGTGGACAAAAGCATTCTATCCAAAAATGCGTAAATGTTTCACATTAGGTTTGCGACCCATCACTACTTCATATGGCGTCATACGCTGTACAGCAGTTGTTGGGCTCCGGTTTCGAATATATGAAGCCGTAGATAAGGCCTCTGCCCAAAATTTCTCAGACAGCTTCGAATCTGATAACATTGCTCGCAGTTAATTTTATTTTTATTTCGGACTATTAGTCTCATCTTTATTAGTTGTTGTTTTGTTTTTTTTTTATCTTTTTATTGGTTCACAACGTTTCGGCCAACTTCCTCTGGCTTTCGTCAGGTGGTAACCGCGACGGATAGGAACTTCGAATCTCCTAACTGCATTCTCAGCCATCACTGCCATCCGTAGTTGTTGTCGTCTCACCACATTTTTGACCAATTACCTCTGGCACGCTTTGGGTGGGGTTGAAACCGCTATCTTCAGACAATGTTCATCTGGAACCGTAGAGATTCAACGTCTCTATCAACTGCGCCACGGGCCCCGAAGGGCGATCAATTGGTCAAAAATGTGGTGAGACGTCAACAACTACGGATGGCAGTGATGACTGAGAATGCAGTTAGGAGATTCGAAGTTCCTATCCGTCGCGGTTACCACCTGACGAAGGCCAGAGGAAGTTGGCCGAAACGTTGTGAACCAATAAAAAGATAAAAAAAAGCAACTAATAAAGATGAGACTAATAGTCCGAAATAAAAATAAAATTAACATAAAATGCTCATCTCAAAATAAAAAAATTCCAATTAAGGAATAATATATATATATTGCTCGCAGTGTTTCCACTAATGTTCGATTCATTCTTTCGGCTACTCCATTTTGCTCTGGAGTTTTGGGAACAGTATATTCATGTCGAATACCCTCCCTTTTCAAATAATTTTCAAATTCTCTTGAAGTATATTCTTCACAATTGTCGGTGCGTAGGGTTTTTATATTATGCCCAGTTAATTTCTCCACCATGGTTTTCCATTTCAGGAACATTTTAAAGGCATTTCTCTTGTGCTTGAGCACGTATATCTAACCAAATCTTGATTTATCATCAATAAATGTTGTAATGTACGTAGGTACACAGGGAATGAAAACAGGGGAAACACCGGAAAAACGGGCGGTGCAAAACAGGAGACAGCATGTAGATACTTGCGGTCGGCTCTCGGCTGAATAAAGTCTTAAAACAAACTCGGTGTTTGCGTTCTCAGTGAGAAACACCACATGGCGACGAGGATGAGATCATTTCTCATAAAGGGGAAAGTTATTTAAACTTTTTCTCCGAAAAAAAATCGCGTTTAATAGAAATTAAATAGCGACATATTTCTACCTGCACATACGCATTTTAAAATCATGACGTCTTATGGTAAAATCGACGAATTGTCACCGAGTGGAGGTGATTGGGACACATGCTCCGAAAGATTGGAGTATTATTTCGAGGCTAACGGAATTCAAGATCCAGGAAAGAAAAAGGCCGTCCTTCTTTTTTTTGTGTGGTGGCGAAACATTTTCTCTGCTGAAGGATCTCATTACGCCGCACAGCTTAAGAGACAAAAGTTATGAGGAACTCTCGCTCTCGTTAAAAGAGCACTGCAACCCAACACCGTCCGTAATTGTTGAGCGATTCAACTTTTACATGTGCCGCCAACAACCAGGTCAGTCCATTTCGGATTTTATTGCTCATTTAAAAAAAAATTACAAAATTTTGTGAGTTTGGAAATACGATAGAAGAGATGTTGAGAGATTTGCTCGTCGTTGGATTGATGGATGACCGAATCCGTCGGCGACTGCTTTCCGAGAGGAAACTAACATTTCCTTATGCCCGACAGATAGCTCTTGCCATGGAAAGTGCAGACAGGAATGTTAGTGACATGGCAGCCTGTTCAACATCCGATGTTACAGTACAGACGAAAATCAACCAGGTTGAACGGCCTACTCCACTACGGAGACAAAAACAAAGACCATGTTTCCGATGTAACGGAAAACATTACCCCGATTCTTGTCGTTTCAAAGAGGCTACGTGTAATTTTTGTCACAAAACCGGTCACATTTCGCCAGCCTGTTTGACCCGGAAGTACAACGACAGAGCTGGAAATCGTAAAACCCACAAGGTCACCAGTGAAGAACCAGTAGACGAAGATACAGGTGTTGCATATTGGTTTTTCATTAAGAGAGTCTTAGAGTCTTATTAGAAGTGGATGCTGTATCTTAGTGAGAGATGTGTTTAAGAGGAATGTTGAAAGGCCTCAGAGAGAGAGAGATTTTTGTTGTAAGACTCCGAGAGAGAGAAGTTCTTGTATAAGAGACTTAGAGAGATTGTTCATATTATTATTCTTATATATTAAATGTTCATTCTTTCCTTAGATGTGTAAGAGAAGAAACTCTTGGAGTGAAGGGATAGTGTTCAGACAGTTCGGACATTGTGTAGACATGATGATGTTGATTCTCATTGTGGATATGAGAAGTCGAGATGTGTATGAAAAGACATTTTATAACACAAATATATAATACAATTAGACTTTACCTTTTTGTAAGAATCATAACACAAGACGAGCTTTACAAAAAACACTTGATGGTTTATTTCGTCACACGGCCGTGTTTCCATCACCAAGAATTCAAAGTTTCACATTTTTTTCTTGAAGTGACGGCTCGCTCCCTAGACGACTGACTCTCTACGAGTTTCTTCACTGACTGACTAACTCTAAAGATTTTTCTCTATTCCTAGAACTTTCTATTTTCCGTGACGTCATACACATGTTAAAACATGTGCCTTCTTTCACGTGCTCTGGACATACGTGTCCAAAACTTTTCCTATTTCTCAGTAACCTATTTATCCAATATGTTAAAAACATTATCTTATAAGCTGCATTCTTTCAATTTAAAATTTCATAACAAACTTGAGAGTTCACATTCTTTCCTTGAAATATTTATCTATATTCTAAACAAATGTTTGTTTTATATTTTTAAATTCTCACACGTAATGTATTTCTAAACCTAGATTACGAGGTTCGAATTTCGCCTATGCTATTTCATTTTCATTTTAACTAAACTGTCCATTTTTATACTTACATGAAAAAGGGACAGCCCTTATCATGTAACATCCCTCCCTTCCATATTTCACAAAAAAAGTATGCATTTTTAAATTTAGTACATTTTTTTATTTTTACATCTACACAACCACACGGCTAGAAAGATCAGGCTAAAAAAACAAAAAAAATCTCTTTCAGTCAGCCCTTCACGGCCGACTTCACAATTATTTATTTTTTTATAAGGTCAGAACCTTTCTGATCTTCGTGGCATTAACTTTTTGGGTGTAGGGTCTTTACCTATGATTCACATCAGCTATTTTCCAGCCACACATATGCCGCAGACTAGAAGTTTTCACCTTTCTCGAAATGGACGACTTCCTTCGTCCCAAAAGTGTTTTGGTCTCTCTTTCCGCATCGTTAGTCTTATCAAGTATGGCTTTGTTTTTTTTTTTATTCAATAACTATCTTATACGGGACATACCAAAGCTCATATACTTAAATCTTTGTGGTTGGCTTCAGAAGTTTAAGATATACCTTTTTTTCTCTCATACTGATTCACTCGGATTTCCTTGCTTGGATTCTTGAAACTTCGACGAGGATTTAGAAATATCACCCCTAACTAATTAACACTTTTCGCGCCCAACACCTTAATTGCGCCTAAATTCTATCTAATAGCCCGATTGTTTTGTGATTTTCCTTTTCTCTCACCAGAGCTTCCAAGATCCAGCAGATATATCCCACATTCATGCGTCTCTAAAAAATACAAGGTTATATCTTTCTTACGTAATCTACGGCATATTTTTGCTTGTCTCTTACTTCATTATGCTATATGTGATTGCCTCGGGACTACCTCTCATCGGTTTACTGGTCCCCTTAAGAATTTTCGTATTCTTTCCAACGCCTGTTTATTAATTAAGCCAATTCTTACTTACTACTTTGCTTGGAGTCGTTACGTGCAACCAGCTTATTTTAAGCACTTAATTAACCAAGTTTCCAAATATTTCGTATAGGGGCACATCTTGTGCTTATCAATCCCTACCAAGTCACTTTTCTTGGAGAAAAATTTTTAGGATCTCTAAAAAAAAACAACAAAAACCAATTGCTAAAAAAAACATCTTTCTTACGGCTTATCACATCTAAAAACTCTCCAAATACCCGTTTACGTAATTTTAATTCTTGTCCCCCTTCTAAAATTCTAACTGAATCTGTAAGCCAACCATACGTCTTAACTAGTTTTATTTTCACCTATACTGTTTAAATCTAATGTATATTTACTGCTGACTTTGAATTCTTGCTGTGAAAATCAATAACATAAGACAATTTACAATATTTGTTCAACATCATAAAAACATTTTTAAAAAATACCTTAATACATTTAAACATTTTGCAACAGTTATAACTTTTTTTGAACAAAAAAAATTATCTGTAACAAACAACAATTCACAAAGTCTGTCCAAAACAATTGTCCCTTTTTTCAAAAACAATTCAAATGAAAGGCACAACCCCCCCCGAAAAGTTCAACTATGAACACAAAAATGCATTTCTAAACTGAATTTACACCCTGTTTCAGAGACTACATGCGACTTTTGAAAAATTCCTCTTTGATTGACAGATTAAATTCAACAATTCGTCCAAACGATTTCATTTTGACACAAATTTCTACTTGACACTCCATACAAATTTCAAAACAATAATGGGTGACCCCAAATCTCTGCATTTGCGTGTATGTGTGTGTGTGTGTGTGTGTGTGTGTTTTATCAAACCAATTCATTTATCAATGAATTACGCATGGTGACTTGTTTACTATATTTCCATTCATTACTATGGATTTCTTTTACGGCATATCGGTCTTTTCTTCTTTTTCTTTTTAATATTCCTTGTATCTTTTGTTCTCTGTGTGCGTGTGTGTTCAATTTTTTTTTGTTCTTTTTTTTGTTCGCACTTCTGTGATCGTGTAATTTCTTTTTTTCCGTGGTATTATTTATTTTTTTTTAATTACCTTGGACCCTTCTAAAACGTGTTTCTTTTTCTTTTTCGCATTCTGTGATCGTGTAAAAAAAATTTTTCCATGGTATTATTTATTTATTTATTTTTTTTTTAAATTATGTTGGACCCTTTTAAAACGTTGTGTTTTTAATTTTTTTTTTCTGTGGTAACCGAAGTTCTTTTTTTTTTTTTAACCCACCCTTGCTGGGTGGTCTGGTCATTTACGGCACAAAATTACTGTTTGTTATATAGGGGTTTCATTGAGAGAGTCTTATTATACGCACAGTCTTAGAAGAGTCTTATTATAAGTGATTCTTTTTCTTAGTGAGAGAGATTTATTAAGAGGGATGTTGATGTACTCAAAGAGAGATAGATGTTGTAAGATAGAGAGGGATGTTGTTCATGTTAGGATAGATTCTTATATATTAAATGTTCATTCTTTTCTTGTGTAGAAGAAGAAACTCTTGGAGTGAAGGGATAGTGTTCAGACAGTTCGGACATTGTGTAGACATGATGATGTTGATTCTCATTGTGGATATGAGAAGTCGAGATGTGTATGAAAAGACATTTTATAACACAAATATATAATACAATTGGACTTTACCTTTTTGTAAGAATCATAAGACAAGACGAGCTTTACAAAAAACACTTGATGGTTTATTTCGTCACACGACTGTGTTTCCATCACCAAGAATTCAAAGTTTCACATTTTTTTCTTGAAGTGACGTCTCGCTCCCTAGACGACTGACTCTCTCCGAGTTTCTTCACTGACTGACTAACTCTAAAGATTTTTCTCTATTCCTAGAACTTTCTATTTTCCGTGACGTCATACACATGTTAAAACATGTGCCTTCTTTCACGTGCTCTGGACATACGTGTCCAAAACTTTTCCTATTTCTCAGTAACCTATTTATCCAATATGTTAAAAACATTATCTTATAAGCTGCATTCTTTCAATTTAAAATTTCATAACAAACTTGAGAGTTCACATTCTTTCCTTGAAATATTTATCTATATTCTAAACAAATGTTTGTTTTACATTTTTAAATTCTCACACGTAATCTATTTCTAAACCTAGATTACGAGGTTCGAATTTCGCCTATGCTATTTCATTTTCATTTTAACTAAACTGTCCATTTTTATACTTACATGAAAAGGGGACAGCCCTTATCATGTAACACAGGCAGCGACTGCGCCTCGGTGCATAGGCTGTTTAACCTGCCAGCAAATAGCAAAACCGATTCCCTGATGGTGTTGGTGGGCATAAATGGTCGCAATGTCGAGATGGAGATCGACACCGGAGCTGCTGTTTCATTGATCAGCCGCAATGCATTTGAAAAACTATGGTGTGAACCTGATAAGCCGGTACTTAAGCCTATGTCACAGAAACTAGCAGCCTACACGGGAGAAAGTATCATGCCGTGTGGTATGTGTCGAGTGTCGGTAGACTATGATGGCCCACAGTTTCGTCTGCCATTAGTGATTGTTCCTGGTTCTGGCCCTGCACTTCTTGGTAGAAACTGGTTACGAGTAGTGCAACTCAGCTGGAAACGCATCCATCAGCTGAAAGCAGTAAATGCTACACCTGCAGTTGAAGACATTATTGCAAAATACCCCGATGTTTTCAAGGATGAATTGGGCACACTGAAGGGCTTCACAGCAAAACTTAGTGTTGACCCGAAAACAAAGCCCATATTCTGCAAGGCTCGACACGTGCCCTTTGCATTGCTTGAAAAGGTTGACAAGGAGCTGGACCGACTAGAGTCTCTGGGTATTATCGAACCAGTACAATACTCAGAATGGGCTGCCACTATAGTAGCAGTTGTCAAAACTGACCAAACAATACGGTTGTGTGGAGATAATAAAACTACAATAAACAAATGTTCAAATCTCGACCAGTACCCTATCCCCAGGATTGATGATTTGTATGCAAAATTGGTGCAGGGAAAGAAATTCACCAAGCTTGACTTGAGATCAGCGTTCCTGCAGGTTCCGTTAGAGGAAAACTCAAAGCAGTACCTTACAATCAATACACCACGGGGTCTCTACAGGTTCAACCGCCTCAGTTTTGGAGTAAAATCAGCTCCTGGTATCTATCAACGCTGTATCGACAATTTGTTGGCAAATGAACATGTCGTATGCTATCAGGACGACATACTAATTACAGGATCATCAGACGCGGAACACTTAAGCACCCTTGACCGAGTGTTAGGGAAACTCTCAGAATCTGGTCTCCGCGATCGTCTGGACAAATGCAAGTTCATGGCACCCTTCGTAACCTACTTAGGTCATTGGATTGACTCCGAAGGCCTTCACCCTACAGCAGAAAAGATCCGTGCAATCCGGGATGCACCAGCCCCATGCAATGTGACCGAACTTAAGGCTTTCTTGGGCTTATTCCAGTTCTACGCTAGGTACGTCCCCAACGTCGCAGATAAGTTGGGCCCCCTCTATTATCTACTGCAGAAAGGTGTCTCTTGGACGTGGGGCACCCCCCAATTAACAGCTTTTCAGCGAGCTAAAAATGCATTGCAGACCACAAATGTCCTGGTTCACTATGACCTGAAGAAGGAACTGGTACTGACCTGTGACGCCAGTCAATATGGTGTCGGAGCTGTTTTGTCGCACATCTTTGCCGACGGTTCAGAGAAACCTGTTGCTTTTGCTTCGAGAACAATGTCACCGGCTGAGAAAAATTATAGTCAGTTGGACAAGGAGGGACTGAGTATTGTCTTTGGGATTAAAAAGTTTCATCACTACTTATTTGGACGTGCATTCCGTATCATTATGGATCATAAGCCACTTATCAGCCTCTTTAGCCCAACAAAGCCAACATTGGACACCCTGCCACCAAGAATAATACGTTGGTTACTGTTGATGAGTGCTTACGATTATACGATAGAATATAGGCCTGGTTCACACATCGTCACTGCCGACGCAATGAGTCGTCTCCCCCTGCAGGAAGCGTTAGATGTCCCAACACCAGGCTGCATTATACATTTCATGGATCACCTGGACAATTCCACCGTTGACTCGACTGACATTTGTGCTCATACACGCAAAGACCCCATCCTCTCTAAGGTTGTTCAAGCCACACAACATGGAGGGTGCAATCTCCCACATGATGCTCCGTATTTACCATTTCACGCTCGTAAAAACGAACTAAGTGTTGAAAGGGGGTGCCTGCTGTGGGGTTAACAAGTAGTAATTCCCCACCATCTCAGGCAGAGAGTGTTGGACGAGCTTCACCAATGCCACCCTGGCATAGTTAAGATGAAGGCCCTCACCCGGACCTATGTATGGTGGCCTGGGATAGATGCTTACATCGAAAAAAAGGTGAACAACTGTTACCCTTGTCAGTGCTCCAGAATCCTACCTGCTAAGGCACCACTACACCCCTGGGAATGGCCAGATGAGCCTTGGCAGCGGGTTTACGTTGATTATGCTGATTACAATGGCCAATATCTGCTTGTCATTACGGATGCACACTCAAAATGGGTTGATGTCTATACCACAAGTGCAGCTACTTCAGCCACTACAATTGAAAGGTTGAGGCGCTGTTTTGCTACTCATGGTCTCCCGCACATTGTTGTCAGTGATAATGGCCCATGCTTCACCAGTTCAGAATTTGCAGAGTTCATGAAACGGAATGGTATCAGACACAAATTTGTCAGTCCACATCATCAGGCATCAAATGGTCTAGCCGAACGCTCAGTTGGACTGGTTAAAAACGTTATTAAAAAAATGTCGGGAGGAACTCTGGAAACAAAGATATCCCGTTTTCTGCTGACATACCGGACACCACCTCACACCACAACGGGATCTACCCTGGCAGAGTTGTTGATGAAGCGAAGATTACGCACCAATCTGGATCGTATGAAGCCCGCCACCTCAAGTGTTGTATATAACAACCAAGAATGTCAAAAGTTTCACCATGACAAATCTGCCCAGATGCGTTCATTTGATGAAGACCAAGCAGTATTTGCACAGAACTTTGGTTCCGGATCCATGTGGTTGGCTGTTCACATTCTGGAAAGAGTATCTCCTTTATCCTTTCTAATCAGATTGCAGGATGGCCGGTTGGTCCGTCGTCATCACGATCATAACAGGTCTCGCCGTTGTATCACCGAGCCAGCACCTCAATCCCCAAGTGAAAACAATCCAGAACGCATTTTCACGGAACTAAACATGCCTCCAGATATGGCAACAGAAAATAACACACATCCACAGACTCCATTGACACATGAGAATTCGCCCGATTATGAGCAGCCAGATAGAGAAGTGAGTGAGCATACCCCACTAGCCCTGCCACGACGATCGGGCCGTACAATAAGACCACCGAATCGTTTTAGTCCGGATTGACTAAAGATTGAACAATTACCTTTTATTTTTTCTTAACTTTAAAAAAAAAAAAAAAAGAAAGGGGGGGATTTCAATGGTCACATACTGAGGCAGAATAATCCTTGACCACAAAAGGGTAACAACGGCAGTATACCCTGACCTTTTTCCATGATAAATGGACCTTTCGTTTTTTTGGGGGGGGGGAGATGTAATGTACGTAGGTACACAGGGGACGATAACAGGGGGAACACCGGAAAAACGGGCGGTGCAAAACAGGAGACAGCGTGTAGATACTTGCGGTCGGCTCTCGGCTGATTAAAGTCTTAAAACAAACTCGGCGTTTGCGTTCTCAGTGAGAAACACCACAAATGTTATGAAATATTCCGCGCCACCAAGCGATTTTTCCTCTATCCTTCCACAAACATCGCTATGCACGATTCCTAGGAGTTGAGTGGCTCGCTTTCCACCAGATTTTGGAAATGAGGAAGGATGATGTTTTCCATCCACGCAAGGTTCACTAAAGTTTATTTCCTTGGTTGCATCATAGTCAAGGCCAGTTACGAGCTGGTTCTTTACTAGTTTTTGTAAACTATTTTCTCCAAGGTGGCCAAAACGTCTATGCAGCAATCATTCAGTGACTAACACCCATTTAGGAACGTCCTGGCTTGCTTCGAGTGCTGTTGCCAACATATTATAAGAGTCTATGAGAGTAGCCAGAAGATGAACAACTCTATCCTCCTCATCAATTGAATCGCCAGTGACTGCTAATTCATCAAATATTTCCAGCATAGTTTTAATGTGTTCATGTACGGAATCGCCGTCTTTTAATGTAAGAGAATATAATTTTCTCCTCAATGCTAACTTGTTCGTTCACATCTTCTTTTGAAACTGATTAGCCAATTTCTTCCACACTACTGCGGGATCGGTAGGGTCTCCAAGTAAATATAAAAGTGAGGTTTCCACCGATAGCACAATCGTCGCTAATGCACGGTCCCTTCTTGATAAATATTTTATGTGCGATGCAGAATCTGTTCGTTTATTGGGAACGATTTCCGTTTCATTAACAATGTTCCATAAACCATCCTTAATTAAAGCCATTTTACATTGAACCTTCCAAGTATTGTAATTTGTACCATTCAGTGGCGCCAAGTTACTAAGTTTTGTTTCCATCGCCATTTTACATTTAAATTGGTTAAATACAATGACCCCACAACTCAATCTTCACTCTTCAATCCTGCAGTCCAATGCACTTCTGACAGCAATTGCTTCTGCCAAACAAAAAAGACACCCTCTCTCCCAAATACAGGCTTTTTATAGGACAAAACCGTCCAAAGTTATTTGCATACTCTTCCCATGATCTCTAGTCTATAAATAGACGCAGTGGACATTCTCTTCTTCTTTCTTCTTTCACTCTCTGAAGCGGGCGTTGCCAGTGGTAAAAGGTTTGCACGATTTTTTTTTTTTTTTTTTTTACTACACGCCCCCATGATCATTAAAGATCATTCACATCCCATAATCCTGTGTCCAGATCGGCGCATTGCGTTCTCTTTGCGGTCTCTGCATCGGCACCGGTTCATCTTCATCACTCCCTGGCTCAGTACCACCATCCTCATCACCTAAATGGACCACACGCCTTAAATCTAAAATATGTCGTGGCATTCCATTGACCCTTAAATTGTGTGGGGATTGCACTCCTGTTATCACTCCTCTTCCCCACTGCGTTGTGCATCGGGCATTGGGCGGTTTCAGCCAAACTTCTTCTCCTATTTGGATTCTGGCTGGTCCTTGATCATTAATTTCCGGTGACATGTCTCTCGGATGCCTCCATTCGTAATTAAAGATTGCTCTATGTGGTACTGTGTCATCTCTTTGCCCGACCTTAGGGGACATGTTGTACCAAAATGTGGCCTCTTCAGGCGATATTCTTCCTCTCTCAGCTATTGCTTTCACGGTCCGATGATGTCGCTCCACAATGCCATTTCCTCCAGGTCTGTAGGCTGCCCTGTAATAACTTTTAATCTTCCATTTTTTTAGCATCGTCTGAAAGATTTCTGAGCGAAAAACAGTGCCATTGTCCATTATCACCTCCCTTACTAGACCTCGTTCAAGCATCACCTTTTCTAATTCAGTTGCAACTGCAGATGCGGCTTCCACTCGCAGTTCCTTCCATATCGCCAGTCTACTTGGCCCACAATCAATTATTGATAAGTACGCTCCCCCTTGGTAGTGTGCTATGTCAATAGCTAGTCTCGTCCAGTTCGTTAAAACTCCAATTTCCCCAGGATTATGTATATTTGGGGCAGGATCGATCGATTGACACCGAACACAGTTCTTTACTATCATCTGAATTTCTTCCCGTTTTACATTCGGATCCACTTGCCTCACCAAATATAATGTTCTCTCCACTCCCATGTGATGCATGTCATGCAACTCTTTAATTTCTCCAATTCCAAGACAGCATATCGGCGCCTCCTCTTTCTCAATTAACCACTGTTTTTTTATCCGTGTTAGCGCATCTGCCTTGTTTCTTTCAGAAGGCACAAACACTGCTTTTATTTGCAGTTTCAATTCAGACATCAACTCTCTAAGCATCCCTAATCTCCGCTTTATTATCACTTCTCCGGCACCCTTTGTTTGTATTCTGCCACTCTCCTCCACAGTAGAGTTCACCCAACTGAGTACAGTGGCTGAATCAGTTCTTATTTCAATATTTGTCAGTCTCGATTTGATAGCTAAATTGACACCCTTTAGAACAGCATCTAATTCAGCTATGTTAATGTGTTTAAAGTCATCACTTTTCCTCAGCCAAGTTGCATCTTCCGCCACCACACCGCCAATCTCGACAACCACGCCAGTTGCAACATTGCTTGCATCACACCACACGACTCCTGTGCTCACTTCAGGTATGTGCCAAGCGCCATTAACAGGGTCTTCTTTTTTCACCTCAGCTAGAACCTCCTGCATCACTTTCATGGTTTTGCAATCAACTTTTTCTTCCCAATCCATTCCATTTGCTCTTCTTTTCACATAACTGCATGCTAATCGCAGCCATCCAGCAATTGGATAGTGCCCCAATAATTTACCACAGATCGAAAATAGCTCCCGCCTACTAATTTCTCCTCCCATCTCTGGGATCTCGTTGCCTCTCCTGAACATTAGTGCACCCGTCTTATTTTTCAGAAGCTTAAGGCCCAGTGCCGCTCCTCCGTCCAGGGATTCCGGAGATTTTGCTGCTAACCCAAACCCCTTCAAATGTTCCACAACTTCCTGTGTCGATATTTTCGTTACGTCTACCATTATATCATCAATGTATGAATCAGTGGCCTCTTTCGTCCTACTTCCTTTCTTTAATACTGTTTTTAAAATGGCTGCCATAATCTTTGGTGCGACATTAAGTCCGAATCCTAATCGTGTTAGGCAATAGGTTTTTCCTTTATAACAGACCAGCTGGTACTGCCATAGTTCCTTTGCCACATGTAGTTGCAGGTAGGCAGACTTAAGGTCCACTATTGCGTTCCCTCCTACCAACTGTCTCCACTTTCTTATCTTTTCATCACACACATCTATTATGTCGCTCCCTGTATGACACGCCACAAAACGGTTCAACTCACGAAAGTCGAACACTGGCCTAACTTTCCCTTTTGTAGCCTGAAATATTGCCATCAATGGCAACACGCCTTTTCTTTCTCCTTTCCATGGTAACAGAATACCATCCGATATCCATCTTTCCACCTCTTTCTCGAATTCTAATTTCTTATCGCCTTCCAGAGAGTTTTTATAATATTGGACTTTGTTCTGCAATACTGGAGGCTCTCCCTTCCATGTCCATCTTACTGTCCATTTATCTCCATCGAAGTTTGCTTCAAAGTCTTTATCCTCGATTTTGCAAACATTCAGCTGATGGGCAGCCACGGCACATTGTATATCTCCAAACTTCACTTTGGCTTTCTTTATAGTTACACCTCCCAGCTCATTAATCACGTCCATTCCAATTATGACGTCGATCCCATCAATGATGTGATTCATCAAGATTGCCCTCACCTTTACGTGCGTTCCACAGACTTTTATCTCCACTTGTCTGGCTCGTTTACATTCTATATTCCTCCCATCAACTGCTTTCACTGTACCGCTCCTTCCATATCCCTTCAAAAGTTTGGAATTGATTAAAGTAGTGGTGCACCCAGTATCGACAAGTGCAGTCATTACAGAATCATTCACCTCTACTTCTATTATAGGAAGAGGCCAGTATCGCGCCCTCATTTCATTGTTAGGGTAGCTTGCTGCGCAGAAGCTCCCCCTTGCCCGTTTCCCTGAATCTGAGGACAATATCTCGCAATGTGGCCAAATTTTCCACAATTGTAGCATGTTGCCCTGGCCCTAGGGATCTCTGTGCAATCTTTTTTTAGGTGCGGTCCTTGACATCTAAAGCACTGAAGGCTTGATTCTTTCTTTCCCTTATTAGTCTCATTAGTTTGCGCACTTGCGGCCAATGTCCGAGTTTCTACGACCCTTTTGCTGACTAAAAGCCGTGCAGTCGGTATCAGTTTGCTGACATCCATTCTCTCTATGTTCGGTAGCTGCTGTAATGCCACAGATACATCGTCTGGGAATCCAGTTATGAATGCCAGTTTGGCTGTATGTTCCAGCCCTCTTCCCAGATATCCCCCCAGTCCAGCCAATCTTTTGATTTTATTAGCATAAACATCCACCGATTCTCCTGTCCACTTGAATCGTTGCAGTTTTTCGTATGCCTCAAAAGGCCCCTCAGTGAAGGCGGTCACGAGTCTCATCTCTATCAGTTCTGCATCTTCTTGTTCTGCATTATTCATCTCAAGATAGAGAGCGAGTACATCTCCCTGCAAAAAAAGTGGAATAAAACTGGCAAGGTCTGGCACATGTTGAAGCTTAGCCACCAGTTTTACTTTCTTTATCCATCCGACTACATCACCTTCTCCACTAAAAGGTGGTATCACATCTTTTCCCAATCTCAACATCCCAGATTCCATGATCTGTTCTTGCCGGAATAGCTTGTGGTTAAATACAATGACCCCACAACTCAATCTTCACTCTTCAATCCTGCAGTCCAATGCACTTCTGACAGCAATTGCTTCTGCCAAACAAAAAAGACACCCTCTCTCCCAATACAGGCTTTTTATAGGACAAAACCGTCCAAAGTTATTTGCATACTCTTCCCATGATCTCTAGTCTATAAATAGACGCAGTGGCCATTCTCTTCTTTCTTCTTCTTTCACTCTCTGAAGCGGGCGTTGCCAGTGGTAAAAGGTTTGCACGAGTTTTTTTTTTTTTTTTTTTTTACTACAAAGCAATACAAAACTTCCACTAAAGCAAAATTCTATATGACTGAAATACCCCCCAAAAACCCTCACACGTGTTCTATTATCTTCATCTAGCTGGACCCATAAGCAATAAAGAGAAATTATCAAACGGTTAGACACTTGTACATACCTCGCGTGCTTCAATCTTCATACTTCATAGTAAAAAATAACCAGAACCATGGATTGTTAGCTTAGAGTAAAATCCGAACGAGACGTTCTCTTTTATTTACATTTGAAGAAAAGAAAGGTACAAAGGGAGATAATCCCTACATAATTTTCTTGGAACAAGAGCAGATGACTCTTTTAGACTGTCTGACATTGATATTTTTAACAATTATATTTTATACACTTTACACTACTAGTTTCTTTCATTTGTAACCTCTAGCACGGATCTACCACAACTGGCTGACGAGGACGGTTCAAGAATTTCCCAGATCAATCTATAATAATTGCTAATTACCGAATGACGAATATTCGGACAACGAATTCACACTAAATAAATTGGAAGTCAGCATTTGACGACCAAAAGATTCAAGAAAAGAGAACACAGGCAGATATTCGAAATAATGTTTTCTTACACTCGAGGGAAATTCGAAAGTTCAAAAGTTCGGTGAAGAACGGGGGAAAAACATTTATCTACGCTGGGGGAAAAAAACAACATTCGAGCGTAAAAATCCACAAACAGGGTATGAATAAGACTTCGAAAAAGACAACAATTTTTGCCGAAAAAAATATTTTACAAAGACGTCGTCAAACAGCCTTATCTTCCTTTTAAAATATCTATTAAAAGCGTAAACTACAAATTGAAACAGAACTAAATACAATTGCGAGACCAAGGCAGTAAGTACAAAAAAAAAAGGAAAAAACAACATTTTTCCATCCCTATGAAAAAGTAATGTTGAAAAATAACATTGTCGTTCTAAAAAGCACGTCTTGCTAATACGTCCTATGGTTAACGTTGAACAAAAAAAACTCTTGCAAAAGTAAATGATAGTATATTTTATTTTATTGGCTAAAGCGAGTATTCACACATACACACACACACACACACAAAGACATCGGATTTTAATCCGATTAAAATAAACTTTTCACTGGTCGACGGGCTGCTCGTCGGAGAAGAAAAAAAAACGATTTTGCTAAGCACGACAAACAAAGTGTTAACGAAAAAAGGACATTCTTTTTCGCACAGTTTCACACAACCTAGCGTGTTGTGTGGTATAGGAGGAAATACGGGGAGTTGATGGCCATCGTCCCATAGGGTAGAATTAGCTGCAAAGTTCTTGGCCAATAGTTTGGCCTTGTCTGATGCTAACGAGATGACCTCTGGTCCATTGATAATGGTTGGGATAGAACGCACGCTTCTGTTCAGGATCCTATTTGTTATTTGCCAAAACTGGTGGGAACCAAGCCACTGCTCAGCTACTTTGGATTTAACGGACTGAGCATATAGCTGTCTTGCATCTTTTATTACTCTTTTACAGTGATTGCTGGCGGCCCTGAAAGCAGCTTTAGTCTCAGTGCATCTATTATGTTGAAAAAAATGATTTCCGAGCGCGATGGCAGCAGCACATTCTGGGGAAAACCATGGCTGGCTGTTAGGTTTTTGTTGGAAATGTTGGATTGTATGAATCGGTCTATGCCTACAATTAACCATTCGACTAGGTCTGATACTATAGAGGACACATCCTTTTTAAACATGAAATGCAGAGGTAGATATGAATGTACAGAAGCTATCCCAGTCAGCTATACTGTATTGGTATACAGTACGGTGGAGAGGTACGTCTGAAGACTTAATACATTTCATTTTTATCTTAACTGATTCAATGGAGTAGCCGGAGGATCCCAGAGGAGATAGAACGGAACATGAACATGGTTCAGGGGAAGTTGAGAGAAAAAGGTCTAGAAGGCTTGCATACTGACCAGTAGTATCGGGCACATGGGTGGGCTCGCAAACAATCTGAGTAAACTTTCCCTTTTGTAGCCTGAAATACTGCCATCAATGGCAACACGCCTTTTCTTTCTCCTTTCCATGGTAACAGAATACCATCCGATATCCATCTTTCCACCTCTTTCTCGAATTCTAATTTCTTATCGCCTTCCAGAGAGTTTTTATAATATTGGACTTTGTTCTGCAATACTGGAGGCTCTCCCTTCCATGTCCATCTTACTGTCCATTTATCTCCGTCGAAGTTTGCTTCAAAGTCTTTATCCTCGATTTTGCAAACATTCAGCTGATGGGCAGCCACGGCACATTGTATATCTCCAAACTTCACTTTGGCTTTCTTTATAGTTACACCTCCCAGCTCATTAATCACGTCCATTCCAATTATGACGTCGATCCCATCAACGATGTGATTCATCAAGATTGCCCTCACCTTTACATGCATTCCACAGACTTTTATCTCCACTTGTCTGGCTCGTTTACATTCTATATTCCTCCCATCAACTGCTTTCACTGTACCGCTCCTTCCATATCCCTTCAAAAGTTTGGAATTGATTAAAGTAGTGGTGCACCCAGTATTGACAAGTGCAGTCATTACAGAATCATTCACCTCTACTTCTATTATAGGAAGAGGCCAGTATCGCGCCCTCATTTCATTGTTAGGGTAGCTTGCGGCGTAGAAGCTCCCCCTTGCCCGTTTCCCTGAATCTGAGGACAATATCTCGCAATGTGGCCAAATTTTCCACAATTGTAGCATGTTGCCCTGGCCCTAGGGATCTCTGTGCAATCTTTTTTTAGGTGCGGTCCTTGACATCTAAAGCACTGAAGGCTTGATTCTTTCTTTCCCTTATTAGTCTCATTAGTTTGCGCACTTGCGGCCAATGTCCGAGTTTCTACGACCCTTTTGCTGACTAAAAGCCGTGCAGTCGGTATCAGTTTGCTGACATCCATTCTCTCTATGTTCGGTAGCTGCTGTAATGCCACAGATACATCGTCTGGGAATCCAGTTATGAATGCCAGTTTGGCTGTATGTTCCAGCCCTCTTCCCAGATATCCCCCCAGTCCAGCCAATCTTTTGATTTTATTAGCATAAACATCCACCGATTCTCTTGTCCACTTGAATCGTTGCAGTTTTTCGCATGCCTCAAAAGGCCCCTCAGTGAAGGCAGTCACGAGTCTCATCTCTATCAGTTCTGCATCTTCTTGTTCTGCATTATTCATCTCAAGATAGAGAGCGAGTGCATCTCCCTGCAAAAAAAGTGGAATAAAACTGGCAAGGTCTGGCACATGTTGAAGCTTAGCCACCAGTTTTACTTTCTTTATCCATCCGACTACATCACCTTCTCCACTAAAAGGTGGTATCACATCTTTTCCCAATCTCAACGTCCCAGATGCCATGATCTGTTCTTGCCGGAATAGCTTGTGGTTAAATACAATGACCCCACAACTCAATCTTCACTCTTCAATCCTGCAGTCCAATGCACTTCTGACAGCAATTGCTTCTGCCAAACAAAAAAGACACCCTCTCTCCCAATACAGGCTTTTTATAGGACAAAACCGTCCAAAGTTATTTGCATACTCTTCCCATGATCTCTAGTCTATAAATAGACGCAGTGGCCATTCTCTTCTTTCTTCTTCTTTCACTCTCTGAAGCGGGCGTTGCCAGTGGTAAAAGGTTTGCACGAGTTTTTTGTTTTTTTTTATTACAAAGCAATACAAAACTTCCACTAAAGCAAAATTCTATATGACTGAAATACCCCCCAAAAACCCTCACACGTGTTCTATTATCTTCATCTAGCTGGACCCATAAGCAATAAAGAGAAATTATCAAACGGTTAGACACTTGTACATACCTCGCGTGCTTCAATCTTCATACTTCATAGTAAAAAATAACCAGAACCATGGATTGTTAGCTTAGAGTAAAATCCGAACGAGACGTTCTCTTTTATTTACATTGAAAGAAAAGAAAGGTACAAAGGGAGATAATCCCTACATAATTTTCTTGGAACAAGAGCAGATGACTCTTTTAGACTGTCTGACTGATATTTTTTACAATGATATTTTATACACTTTACACTACTGGTTTCTTTCATTTGTAACCTCTAGCACGGATCTACCACAACTGGCTGACGAGGACGGTTCAAGAATTTCCCAGATCAATCTATAATAATTGCTAATTACCGAATGACGAATATTCGGACAACGAATTCACACTAAATAAATTGGAAGTCAGCATTTGACGACCAAAAGATTCAAGAAAAGAGAACACAGGCAGATATTCGAAATAATGTTTTCTTACACTCGAGGGAAATTCGAAAGTTCAAAAGTTCGGTGAAGAACGGGGGAAAAACATTTATCTACGCTGGGGGAAAAAAACAACATTCGAGCGTAAAAATCCACAAACAGGGTATGAATAAGACTTCGAAAAAGACAACAATTTTTGCCGAAAAAAATATTTTACAAAGACGTCGTCAAACAGCCTTATCTTCCTTTTAAAATAGCTATTAAAAGCGTAAACTACAAATTGAAACAGAACTAAATACAATTGCGAGATCAAGGCAGTAAGTACAAAAAAAAAGGAAAAAACAGCATTTTTCCATCCCTATGAAAAAGTAATGTTGAAAAATAACATTGTCGTTCTAAAAAGCATGTCTTGCTAATACGTCCTATGGTTAACGTTGAACAAAAAAAAACTCTTGCAAAAGTAAATAAAAGTATATTTTATTTTATTGGCTAAAGCGAGTATTCACACACACACACACACACACACACACACACACACACACACACACACACACACACACACAAAGACGTCGGATTTTAATCCGATTAAAATAAACTTTTCACTGGTCGACGGACTGCACGTCGGAGAAGAAAAAAAAACGATTTTGTTAAGCACGACAAACAAATTGTTAACAAAAAAAGGACATTCTTTTTCGCACAGTTTCACACAACCTAGCGTGTTGTGTGGTATAGGAGGAAATACGGGGAGTTGATGGCCATCGTCCCATAGGGTAGAATTAGCTGCAAAGTTCGTGGCCAATAGTTTGACCTTGTCTGATGCTAACGAGATGACCTCTGGTCCATTGATAATGGTTGGGATAGAACGCACGCTTCTGTTCAGGATCCTATTTGTTATTTGCCAAAACTGGTGGGAACCAAGCCACTGCTCAGCTACTTTGGATTTAACGGACTGAGCATATAGCTGTCTTGCATCTTTTATTACTCTTTTACAGTGATTGCTGGCGGTCCTGAAAGCAGCTTTAGTCTCAGTGCATCTATTATGTTGAAAAAAATGATTTCCGAGCGCGATGGCAGCAGCACATTCTGGGGAAAACCATGGCTGGCTGTTAAGTTTTTGTTGGAAATGTTGGATTGTATGAATCGGTCTATGCCTACAATTAACCATTCGACTAGGTCTGATACTATAGAGGACACATCCTTTTTAAACATGAAATGCAGAGGTAGATATGAATGTACAGAAGCTATCCCAGTCAGCTATACTGTATTGGTATACAGTACGGTGGAGAGGTACGTCTGAAGACTTAATACATTTCATTTTTATCTTAACTGATTCAATGGAGTAGCCGGAGGATCCCAGAGGAGATAGAACGGAACATGAACATGGTTCAGGGGAAGTTGAGAGAAAAAGGTCTAGAAGGCTTGCATACTGACCAGTAGTATCGGGCACATGGGTGGGCTCGCAAACAATCTGTGTGAGATCATAGGCAATGGTAAAATCATGACAAAACCTCCCCTCATCATCTGTCTTATTTGAGTTGGTCAGCCATTCCACGTTATGGACATTGAAGTCACCGCAAATGTGAATGTTAGCCGAGGGATGAGCAGACAGGATATGGTCAATTTTCTCAGATATACTCTTAAAGATAGTAACTCCGTTGTTGTGGGGGCGATAGAGGGCAAATATAAATGCGGTGCTGTAAGCAAATGCAATCCAGAAGCACATATATAAGGTAAATTAGGGGTTTCTCTTGAGATATCTCTGCCACACGGGAAGCAATCTTTAATGTAGGCACATATTCCATGTCCATGGCAATCTTGGGGGTCAGATTTAGATGTTAAGTTAGAGTATCCTTAAATTATGAACTCATCTAGGGAAATGGTCGGCCCTATTCCAGTTTCGCTTAGAAAGACTATGTCCAGTTTTGTCTCCTGTAATTGGGTTTCAACCTCTGGAAGGTTGGAACGTAGACCCCTGATGCTGGAGAAGGAGACATAGTAGTAAGGGGTCTATGTTGGAGGATGGGGTTTATTCCTGTTTTTTCTGGAGATATTTCATGTTGAGGTTTTGGGATTTGTGGAACAGGTCGGCATACTTGGTTAGAGCAGGATGGAAAGGGAAAGTAAGAGAGAAAAACAGGAAATTTTTTTGTAGCACATGATAAGGTAAAACCGTAATAATTACCCACTATTATGGCATCCAGATGTCCCACCATGGTCCAGAATCCATTCACCAAAGCAGCCCCAGTACTTTGCACCTGCTGATAGGACAGCCTCCTTAGTGGTTAATCCAAGGTTCGGGTCCCTGACTATCAAGCGGATAACGTCAGCCCAAATGAAATGTTTATCTCCAGCACCCTTACTTGTGACATGACCACAAGAATAGACATAGAAACAGAAACATTTCCGACATCTCAGACTATTGTTACGAAGTACTACCGATCTGGAAAGCAGCTTTTTCTTCACCCTGCTCAGAAAAATCACTCATTGGGAATGAGGACTGAGGGATAAAAAAGGAGAAGCGGAGTTACTGGAGCTGCCGATAACACATCCACTGTGCATTATCTACTCTCCATTAATAAAATAGGTAAGAGGGACTTATAAATATTTATTTCATAAGTCCATTGCTCCATTACCAATTTAGGACGATGTTTGAAGATCTCCCCTCCCATATTAATGCGTGGATGTTTTTGGCTTTATCTACCTCGAGTTAGAATGTTTAAGCTTCACCTTATAAGTAAAATCTAATAATGGAACTTGTGAAGTCGGGTTATTTTGTAGTAATGTAGATTTGAGGAACTCATTTAAAAACTGGTTTAGAGTAATACTAGGCATATTTGATCAAAAAGATTTAAGAACAAAAAAACAAAAAAAAACAAAAACAAAAAAAACAAAAGAAAAAGCAAAACAACAAGATAGGTAAAGTTAAGATGTTCCGAGTTAAAGTCAAAGCTGCAATAAGAAAAAAACATATATATATTTGCAATACACAAATATTAGCGGTATTAAGACAAAATAGATTTCAAAACTTATAGATAGAAAAATTGATTAACTTAGCTTTGGGTCTGGAGAGTCTGACCTGTCCTTCTTGAGGTCATATCGAAAAAGAAGGAAAAACTAGCAGACCTAACTGATTTTATTCTGAGTACTTAAAGGATATGGTGGAGGTTGGTGGGGGGCTTACTGCTTTCATTTTTTTAATTAAAAAAATTTTTTTTGTTATTTTGTTATTGAAAATTTTCTTTTGTTATTTTGTTATTGAAAATGTTATAATCGGCTCAATTTTTTTTTTAATTAAAGGATGAACTTTTGTAGAGGTTCTATTGACTATAATTGTAATTATCGATACATATGATATATGATAAGACTAAAAAGGGTAATATGTACAACTTATGTGTAGAACGTTCCAACTTACCATAACAATCGTCAAGTTTTTGAGTTCCGACTTCTTGGGTTGTTTTAGTGTTTGGGCATTGCTCACAACTTGCTTGACCGCTCTTGCTCTGGTAATGTCCGACTGGGCAGTAGGAACAATTAAGTGTTCTTTTATTGTAGTAAGTACCAGGACCACATTGTACTGAAAAGAAAGTAGAAAAACAAAAGGTCAGAAGAATTAACGTTCTAAAAAAAAACAAAATGATTCTAATTTACCAACAAATCATCTTTTATGTTTTACACTTATAATCGGTCGACGACTTACAGTAGTGAGGTTCGCCGGTATATGAGTTCGTTTTAGGCGTTTCCGATCACAGAACGCCCAAGAAAGTTTAACAGCTATTCTGGTCACCCAAAACAGTTCTCCTAACACGATAGCTTGGCCTTAATTGTCTACATGGAGACAAAGGTGGTTGGTCACTTCAGGTTTCTTCACTCTCTTTCTCGGGAGTCCATGGGTAACGTAATCGATCACTTCAAAAAAATACCATTTTCATGCATTGTAAACCTTTATAGTGGTGGCACAATCACCATGTCACAAATAAGTGAGTTCGTCCTTCTTGTTTTAATGTGGTTACCATAAGCCTACTTATACGGTAGTAGAGGGAGGGATTCTGTCAGCGATAGCGTCAATACTATGAATTGTTTCTAGCAGCACATAGACATAGACACTGAGGCAACATTGTGCTTAGATTATTTTTACATTTATTAGAAACTAGCGAGGGGTACCCGGCGTTGACCAGGTGTTTGGAGGTGTGTGTGTGGGGGGGGGGGGGTTTAAAAAAAGTAAGTATGAGGATCGAACCTGAACCGTTGAGGCAAAGTTGTGAAAAAAAAAAAAGTGCAACGTTAACCATTGCCCCACCGCGACATGTTTACGGAAACACGTTTGAATTTATTTAATTACTTAATGAGTTAATGAGGTCAAGTTTGAATGCGGGATTTTATTCACTGCTGAACGCTTTTTTTCCCCCAAGATGTTATAGGAAAAAGACTAACCCACATGCGGTGAGCGACAAATGTTGAATGTTTATCTTCCCGCAATCGAGCAAATTAAATAGACAGGCGAGCTTCGTTGTTTAGTGTGAGATATTACGATTTATATGTGATATAAAAATTTTTAAAAGTTGTGAACCGACCGACCGCTTCTCTGAAAGAAGCCTTCTGTATGCACACAGAAAAAGCGAACATACATACATACATACATCTTCGCTTTTATATTTATGGATGTCTTCTTTAAACATCTTCCACAAAGAGACTCATCTGAAAACCTTAGTTTTATCTGTCTGCAAACGTGGGAAACGAATCTATTTTTGTGTAAGAACCATAATATGACAGGCGTACTCAACCAGAGTCTTGCGGCTCGCTAGAGGATCAACAGATGAGGAGCGATATTTAACAGCAGCATATTGCTCAGCTGTCAGGGGGCTCGAGACTTTTCTAATCCTCGAGATTCAACTCTGATTTCTTTAAAATCCTCATACATAAGCGTATATAAGTTTATATAAGAAGGTGACGGTTTGGAAACTGGAACTCTCATGTCCATTCTAGCCAATTGGTGATCGCTGCATTATATCTTCTTCGCTTTTGATTGGTCCAGTACCAACCATACATAATCGCTCATCGAAGTAATTTTCTTTTGAGGTGTTTCTCATGTGGAGAAGGCTTTAGGAAGATGGCCTCAGGGTCAGGTACTGTCCTCGATTGTAAGATAAACAACGTTTCACTACTATTCTCTCGAAAAACATTATTTTATTAGCAAGACAATTATTATCAAATATTATTATCAATCCCAGATCCGCTAGCTGAAGCAATTTTTCCTTATGTTGTGTTGCGTTATCGACTTGGAAAAAATGGAATCAGCAAAGCAATCGAAAATTGTCCGGAATTATTCACATAATAAAAGTTCTAACTCAACTCTATTATAATCGTTATTAATGTAAAATTCAACCATTTATAACCATGTGTGATAAGAATGAACCAATCAGATGCCAGAATGGCTTTATAAAATATACTGAATCTTGTAAAATTATCTAGGGTTCCCATGTCAGAATGAGAGGATTATTACATCTGTGCTGATGGCAAAGTGAATTAATTATTTGCTTGAAAAACTTTTTTAACAAGATTTATGCTTCCATTCATTTTTGCTTGGAACTAAACTTTTTTCTTTTAAGAACGACTTTCCAATCAAAAACATTGATATCCGCTCATCAAGGATTATCTTAATTTCACAATTAATTTTAAATTTAGATATTATCATATCAATGTTAGAATATATATATATATATATATATATATATATATATATATATATGTGTGTGTGTGTGTGTGTGTGTGTTTGTGTGTGTGTGTGTGTGTGTGCGTGTGTGTGTAAAAGTGAAATTGTCTCTGTGTGTCTGTGTGTCTGTGTGTGTACATTTCCCTACCAAACTACTTTGTCAATTTTCAGTCTACACACTTGAGATTTGACATAAAGGTTTTTGAGATTTGGGAAAATCTTTTAAATCAGTTTTCGGCCAGAAATTTCGCTGTCAAAGTTCGATGATTTGACCTTTGAAATCTCTACCAAACTCCTGTGCCAATTTTGGGTCTAAACACTTTAATTTTTAGATGTAAGTTCCTTAGACATGGATCAAACTTTTTAATTTGATTTGAGCCCAAAACAATAAATGTTAAGGGGCCAAATTGAGTTTAAAGTTTTAAAAAAATTCCTTTTAATGTAGTTTAACAATTCTTACTGACATTTTTTTAAGTGATGACCTGTACATTTCAGTTGACCTATATTATTTTGCCCTATATATATTTTCGCGCCTTTAACATTTCCTTTCTGGGTCAGTTTGACTTTTGTTTCCCTTTATTTTATATTTTATATTTAACTTTATCATTTTTTTTTCTCTCCTTTCTCTTCCCAGATTTTTTTTATTTATAGTTATGTCTCGGAAGTAGAGTGAAAAGCACATCTTATTTTTCTTTTATTAATATTATTTTTTCCTTGTACACATTTTTGTGAATTATTCCATGGATTTCTGCCTTTGGATTATTATGGACCATCTTCTTCTAATTACGGGATTTCTTTGGATTTTACTTGTACAAATGGAAATTCTTTTAACTTTCTTGAAGTTTTACATTTGGATTTTACCGTCACTGGATTTTTTATCTTCCACCAGACTATCCATTAATGTGTAATCACCTTTTTCTTTACCATATTCCCTCTACTTAACTTTGACTTATTTGTTGTTTCATCAAATACTTCTGCGTGCAAAATCCGATCTCGCATTTTGGTAATTCCTACCCTCTGATGAGAAGGAGAGTATTTCTTCGAAACTCCGCGGATTAAGGACTATCCATTTATCTAGTGTTTCCTTTTCAGATTAAATATGTTTTTAACTCATTTCAAAGTGTTTTTTTTAACATATTTCATTAACTGTTTGCTCATATTATAAGCTCTATTTCCTATTTGGTATTATCGAGCTTTTATATCTGGCTGAGATAATTTTATAAATATAAATTCTTTAATATTTATAATTTACTTTAATTTTACCATCTTGGATCATTTTGGTAAATTCAATTGTAATTTTCATTTTATATATATATATATATATATATATATATATGAACAAATGATTAATAAAATATGTTAAAAGACATCTTGAAAAAGAGTTAAAAACATATTTAATTTTAAAAAAGGAAGCACAAGATAAGTGGATAGTCCTTAATCCGCGGAGTTTCGAAGACTCTCCTTCTCATCAGAGGGCAGGAATTAGCAAAATTCAGGATCGGATTTTGCATATAAAAGTATTTAATGAAACTACAAGTAAGTCAAAGATCTTACTTGGTTAAAAAAAGGGTGAGGTAAGGGGAACAGGAGGCAAAAGAAAAATAATAAAAAGATTTCACATGAATGGATAGTCCGGTGAAGGGTAAAAATCCAAAAATGGTAAAATCCAAAACGGTCGAATTTAATATTTCAATCCACTGGGTAAATTCCAAATGGTCCAGAATCATCCAAAAGGCAGAGTTCCTTGGAAAAAAGTGCAAATGGAATGAATTCCAAATCATTAAAAGAAAAGCACTAGAGATAATATTTGAAACACGTCTGTCAAGGCTGGATGAATCAAAAGATTTTTTTTGATTCATCCAGCCTAGGGACCATACATCAATGGCGATTACGTTAGTTGGTATGAATTTTAACAAGGGTCACTCTCAGTACATGTCATTATAACCTAAATTTGCAAAACTGAATCATTCCCAGAGATTGGTGACATAAAATAGAGGCAGGAGTCAACGGACCAAATGATAGACAAAACAGATTCAAGCAATGATGTATGGTGTCATGTCTTTTTAGTGGAGAGAAACAACGTTTTTCAAATTAATCTCTCCGTAGAAACTGCGAATGAAACACTGTCAATAATATAAAAGTTTGATAAACGAAGCAGAATGTTATCTCGAGGTCTCTGTCCATGTGTGGTCACTCATTGCAGCTAAGTTGGAAAGTTCAATAAAAAAAGTAAATAATTAGCTAAGAGAATATTAGTCTATCTCTCCTGAATCAATTGTCTCAAAATAAAACCTTGAAGAAAACTCACAGCAAACGTCTCCTTGTGGGGCCATCTGTCATCATGAAAAGAAGCTTATTACTATAGCAACGACTAGTCGAAACGACGACAACAAAAAGAAAAAAAGAGATCCACGTATAAACCCCCTCTACATATGTATAAAGAAGTTTTTCATTTGTGATTGAAACGAATATCTTTCATAGAAATAATAATAGAATAGGGGAAAACTATCCAAACGCAGTAACTATTGTAAATGATTAGTTTTGTTTAGTTCTACTTAGATTTTCGGAAAGAGAAATTGTGTGATAATAGAGTACATGGATGCCATCATTGCATCAGTCAAACTCCCACCAGCCTCTTTTTTTACGAAGAAGAATTTAACTTACCACATATATTGTTGACAAGTGCGTAACCAAATAGACACATTGGTATAGTAATCACATTGATGCTGTCCGTTTCCAATTTTCCTAATGTTTGTTGTTCAATCTTTCAAATTAAAAAAGAAGAAACGCCGTAAAAAAAGAAATAGATTTCATTAAAATACGTTATAAATATTAGTAAAACGTGATCTTCATCTTGTTATCAAAGTCAAACTTTCTTAACAAATTTAGTTTTTAGCATCTGGATCTGAGGTGGTTGGAACTAAATGATGTTTCTCTTCCTTCTATTACATAATAATTATATTTAATAGTGTTATTATAATTTTAATTAATATTTAATTATAATTTTAATCAATAATTTAATTAAAATGACAATCAGTATAATTATTATTATGTTAACTATATTATTTTTATTATAATTATTATTATTATTATTATTATTATTATTATCAATATTTTAATTTGAATTTTGCTTAAAATTCTTATAATTTTATTGTGATTTTAATAATAAAAATATTTTCACAATTTAAATAAATATCTCTATTTTTATTATGTTATAAGTATAATCAACATTTCATTACTATTAGATTAAATATTTTATTATAATTATAATAAATATTATTATTTAAGTTATAATACAATGTTATTTTATTAATAATCATTATTTATATCGTAATTGTAATAAATATTATTATAATAAATATTTTCATACTACTCATGATCAATATTTTTATTATAATTATAATAAATATAATTATTATAGTTATAATAATTATTATTACTATTATAATTTTCATTATCACAAGTATGATCAATATTATTATAATAACTATAATGAAGATTGTTATTATAATTTTAATTAATATTTTTATTATACTTATAATCAATATTTTATTATATTTATAGGCAATATTTTTATTATAATTATATAGAATATTTTCACCCTAATTATAATCAATAGTTTTATTACATTACAAGCAATATATGTATCATTGTAATTAATATTTTTATATTATAATCAATATTTTTTATTATCATCTATATTTTTATAATTATAATCAAGTTTTATAATTGTAATCAATATGTTTATAATTGTAATCAATCTTTTTATAATTGTAATCAATCTTTTTATAATTGTAACCAATATTTTTATAATTGTAATCAATATTTTTATAATTGTAATCAATAGTTTTATAATTGTAATCAATCTTTTTATAATTATAATCAATATTTTTATAATTGTAATCAATATTTTTATAATTGTAATCAATATTTTTATAATTATAATCAATAGTTTTATTACATTACAAGCAATATATTTATCATTGTAATTAATATTTTTATATTATAATCAATATTTTTTATTATCATCTATATTTTTATAATTATAATCAAGTTTTATAATTGTAATCAATATGTTTATAATTGTAATCAATCTTTTTATAATTGTAATCAATCTTTTTATAATTGTAATCAATATTTTTATAATTGTAATCAATATTTTTATAATTGTAATCAATAGTTTTATAATTGTAATCAATCTTTTTATAATTATAATCAATATTTTTATAATTGTAATCAATATTTTTATAATTGTAATCAATATTTTTATAATTGTAATCAATAGTTTAATTATTGTACTATATATTGTTATAACTGTAATCAATATTTTTATAATTCTAATTAATCCTTTAATGATTATAATCAACAATTTGATTATTGTAATTAAGATTTTTATTGTAACCAATATTTTTATAATTATAATCAATATATTTAATATACTTACAATCACTGCATTTATAATTGTAATCAATATTTTAATAAATAAAATCAATATATTTATAGCTATAATCAATATTTTTATAATTGTACTCGATATTTTTATAAGTCTTGTTATAGCTATTAAAAGCTAAAGGTGGGAGAATTCTTATAAAGGAAGTAAGAGTTATTGCCCTTATATAGATGAAAAAAAGACTAGTGAGCGACCAGGGAGAATGGACAAAATGTATAGACAGACAGGCAGAGAGACATGTAGCCTTTTATATATTAGATAAAGAGAGCAAATTGTTATATATATATATATATATATATATATATATATATATATATATATACACACACACAAACACACACATTAGATTAAGAAAAAAGAACTTGCGGAATTTTTAATTTCGATTTCAAACGATGTATATAATTTGTATATAATTTTAAAGAGAGTTTTTGCTCTATCTAAATCGGTTAAATTACAATCGTTTAAAAACAATTATGTCTTCTTTTCAGAACGTTGAATAAGAAATGGGGGGAAAAAAGCAAATTCGCACACTTTTCTTATTTCAATTCAAGCTAAGCCGAAAAGCTGCTGAAACAGCTTGCTATATTAATGAAGCGTTAGGCACAGGCACCACGACCGGACGCAAAGCACAATGGTGGTTTAAGAAATTTCGTGGCGGTGGTGACGAGAGTCTTGAAGAAGATGAGCGCAGTGATCGACTATCGGATGCTGACAACTATCAATCAAGAGCCTTAGACGAGGTCAATCCACGCACAACTTCCTTCTGAATCAGACGTAATGTATACGACGATTTCCAACCACCTGAGAGAGATTGGAAAGACAAAAAGACTTCATAAATGGTTGCCTGACAAATTGAACGACAACCAAATGTAACACTGTTATGAAATGTCATCTTCTCTTCTTTTACCCAAAAAGAACGACTCGTTTCTCGGGCTGTGACTTGCAATCAAAAGTGGGTTCTTTACGACAACCGGCGACGTTCAGCTCAGTAGTTAGAGTCGAACAAAGCTCCATGACACTTCCCGAAAGGTTTTTTTTTTTTTTAAATAAAATTATCGTTGCTGTCCGGATTCGAAACTGGGAACCGAAATAGATTTGCTTTAATAACTCGGCCATGACAACCATGAATTTTAATAACGTCCCTATTAGATATTAATTTCCGGTTAAGTTTTGAATGTCGATTGTAAGGCATAAAAATTGTTCCGAACATCCCCTACGATGTTATTAGTAAGGTCTTTATTATTTTACATTTATAGAAAATAAATTTTCTAAAATACAATTTAAGGTAACTATGACTTACATTTAAAAAAAAAAGTTAAATTTTGCAGGGAAATATGAAACAAATTAAAAGAAAATTTATCTCTGAACAAAGTTAAAGAACCTGACACCATCTTTGATTCCGTGTACATGTTATTTTCCTTGATTACATCATGAATTATTGTCAATACAAACGCTTGTAATACAATTGACAACTGACGTATATGAATAAAATGTATCTTATAAATCTTTGTTCTTGTGTCTATGGATAGAATAAGAGTAGAAAGAGTACATCCCAGTTCGCGAGCAAAATCTTATCAACCCCTATTTATGACAACAAATGAAAAACTGATTAGGATTGACTATTACAATTGATTCAATATATTATGATGTTTTATGGTTTCTAAACAAAAAGGCCAAGATCTCTGACGATGTATAATACTTTTATCTACCTTTTGTCATTAAAGCGACGTGAACCCAAGAAATAAAGGAAATGTTACAGAAGATCTGTTAGTGCAATAGCATGTTTCCTTACTGGCTTGTAGACATTTTGGAGCAATACAATCTTTTTTATTTCCTCATCTGTAGAAACGTCGACGCCATCACTTTTTCTTTTTATCATCGTTCTTTAAAATATAAAAAAATAAAAAAAATCAACCAGTCGCATATAAAAAGCAGAAAAATACATGCATACTGTTAAACTCATATTCCATTCTATTGCTGACAAATGCCACGAGAAATATCAAAGTCATAAGTGTGAGAAAATAGTTTAAAAATTGTGATGTGGTCTCTGGCCATTTTGAACAATGACACCTTCTTTGGGTATTGTCAAGAACTACACTGACATTTTATATAAAATTAGGTATAAAATAATCTTACGACGGAGGAAGAAAATAAAAGACATATAAGCAGGGCATGCATTCATATTAAACAAGCAATTAATGAAATATGAGAGAATAAAAGGATCACTAATTAGCAACTGAAGAAAGCTAGTATGTGAGTCATTAAGTCTTTTCTGACTGCCCAGGTCCAAAAGCACGGGAGAGGATTATCAGACGTTCTTGGGTTTTCTGCATGTGGCTTGCTAGTGAAGTCTGGAGAAAAACTGATATTGTTAAACAGGTCATAGTTTGCACTGGCTTATTACTTTCACATAGATGTGTTACTTTTGGGAGGTTGAAATGATTTTCATTGATTAAAAATTCTTAAACACTTCTCCGTGAAACTTACTTATTTTTGGAAGTAACAAAGACAGGGGATTCAATTCAAATGAATTAAGATGAAACGAAGAAATATTATATAGAACTCTGTGCGGAGATGCCAACTAACCTAAACGATTATAATTATCATTGTTACTGATGTTTTGAAAAAGAGTGTTTGGAAATATATATATCGAGGCGAATTAGGTAATTTACATTTAAAATATTTACAGTAGAAATGTGTAATGTTAACACATAAACATTATAAATTATGTAAAAACATCAGGTGATCTTAATGCTCCGTGTATCAATGATATAATGAATGGGGATAGATTTTGAGATATGTACAGTTTTTAGTTAGAGTCTGGAGTCAGATTGGGAAAGTTAGAAAAGTTAGAACGGAAGATATCGTCTCCGTGTTTGGAAGCTGAAGAAAACAAGACCGTAACATGATGTAGAACTTACAATGTCTTGCAGCTCTGATGGAGAGTCAAGAATAAAGTTTATGTGAAATGAATTTGGTATTTGGCGTTTCTTCGAAAAGAGACATTTGTTTTAGGACTAAGAAAAAAAAAAACAGAAGCGTGAGCGACCTATTCGTCCCTATAAAAAAGGTATGTTTTCATGCGGACCATGCAGATTAAGATGTCATTCGTTGTTATGAAAGACTGTCCCATGTACGTTTGTTTGTTACGATGTGAATAGAATTATATGTGAAACATCCACACATACATACAACTAGAGGAACATTTTAAATGCAAGACGTTCATACACGTACTTATACATTTGTTATATACATATTAGACGTAATCAGTCGTATGAACACATACATGTAGAACAGAAAGAGTATAGCAATTCGAGCCATTGTCTTTTTCGTGTTTGTAGGAATCACTTCGCAATCCATTCGCCACACAACTCATATGAAGTTGGAAAAAATAGGGCAGTAGATTTCACTGAAATAGATGACATGTAAAAATGTTTGGCATTTTCATAAATTTATGGCTGCAACGAGATGACCTTGCAACAAAATTTGGTCCTAATCTTAGAAATGAATAGATAAAATGTCAACATAATATTGTGAGATTAAAAAAGGATTCTTCGATTAGTCAGAACAAATAATTGAATGAATGCAAAAACAAGAGCAAACAGAAAAATGTAAATTTTGTTATTTAATTCTTCATTGAGTTGTCATTTATTTCTTTGTCGAAATATGTCATCATTTTGTCACTGCTTCATATCTTCTTATTTAATTCATGTAAAAACAATTGGCGGAAGACATGATTTCAGAAATGGAGGTTTATTAAGAAGAAATATTAAAGAAGTTACGATTATAATTTACACCTAATGCACATTAACGCATTAAGTAAGTATGAGACGGATAGAATTTTAACCTGAGGTAATATTTAGGAGCCGGATAGATAAGGCAAAGAGATATCAATGCTTATGACCACATGCGAGATTCAACAGTTATTTTATATTTAAAGCATTATTTCATTGATAAGCTATGTCAAAATGCGAAACTGGTCTTTTTACAATCGTTGTTCGCCATTTTGGTGCCATATGATATCAAATCGGTTGGGCTCCACTTTTTTACTCATTTTCAAACCAAACAAGGAATGTTGCCACTTAGAATGCAAGACGCTACTATCTGGGGCCATGTTTAACAGGGGACTGAACGAAGTTGAGCAGCAAGATGTCGATTCACATCATATTTTGAAGGTTAATACAATCATGGAAGCAGGAAACAAAGAGGGAATTCCAAAGTCGAGCTGTCCGAGGGGGAAAGGTATTAGATTAGAAGGCTTTCCGGTATCTAAAGATCTCAACAATAAAGGGATGGGAGTGTGTTGCTTATCAGGTTCATCAGGAGTATGTATGTCAAGGAAGCATCAAAACAAAGGGACACAATATCCTTGGTTGATAGTGCAGAATCTATTACATTTGAGACTCTTTTTTGACTTTTTCTAAAGGTGAAATAATACTGGTAGATGCTCCAGCTCAACAATACACAATATTACTCTGAATCTTGCCTTCTCTGACCTCACCCATCAATCCCTGATGCCTTGTTATTCTCGAATACACTCTATCAAATGTATTTGTTTTATACATGGACAAAGTTGCTTCTACTCGTACCCATTCACCTACACTAAAATATCTACTCATCAACTTACACACCTTCAATCCGGACGTCATCAGAATCGATTTTTTAAGCATGACAATAATATACAACAAATAAAGGATACAACAATTGAATTTCCACAGGTCCTGCTAGTATTTGATTTTGACCATTATTAATTTTGTACATAAATGATTTTATACATATTTTTGTGCTTGTGTAAAATAATGAGATTTAAAACACATGCATTTCAATTAGAAAACGCTATTGTATACTTATGTTTTATGTCATATGTAGTAAAAATTACAAAAAATGACTAAGTAGATGTACTAGATCTATTTTATTTTTACAAAAAATCATAGATATTGGGTGCCCAACATTTTCTCTTTTGAAATGCTGGATTCTCATTGAATGCAGAGAAAGGAAGGGAGATAAGACAAAATGATAGATCGCAGTTACCTCTCGTAAATTTTAAGAATTCTTCCACATTAAAACATGCGATAAAACTCTATAATTAGAAAAAACATTTTTTTAGTAATTATTTTTCTACTGGATCATTTTTCGTAATTAAAAAAAATCTCAATTTCATGAATATGTGTTAATGTTTTCACTTAAAATGTGTTTGTTTTAAAGCTCACCAATCTACACAAACATCGAAATTATTTTTGTTGATAAACGTAAAATGACAAAATCTAATTAAGGCTTTCATTTTTTTTACTTGCTATTATTTTTCTACTTGATTTTTTAATTTATACTTATTTTATTTTAATTATTTTTCCATTCGATCATTTTTCGCAACTTTTTTTAATTTATGCTAATTTCGGCATGCCACGCAAGTACGTAATTGTGTTTTTAACTGAAATGCATTTGTTTGAAATTGTATTACACTTCAGAAGTACCTTTTTGAATTAATATTAATTATAGGGTGGATTTATTAATTAATACCCAGATTAATTGCTATACTTACGCTGTATGTGGAATGATAATAACCATCGCAATGTATTTCGTGTTATCGCATGTAGGATTATACTGGATACTTGAACAACTGCCGTGACAGAATCCTATGTAATTACTGATGTACTTGTTGGTGATTTCCTTTACTTTAGTACTGACGTCATCCAGCACTGAAGGTTTATCACATAATACGCTTGCCAGAGCATACGTGAAGGAAACATGGATTTGAAGTGAATAGGGATCTACATCTAAAATAAAAAAATAAAATCAATATTTAAAAAAAAAAAATTAAATCAGGATTGATTATTCATATTATCTGGATTCTTCGGACTTCTGTTCTCATTTTGAGTGTCATTTCCACAATGTTTCGGTTGATGTAACCTCCAACCTTCTTCATGTGTATTTTGTTGAACTCTGGATTTTTTTGTCGGACTCGAGAATCTTTTTGTCTAACGAGAATATGCACGGAATTTTGAATGGAACTCTTTATTTTATCCATTTTAATGAAAATGCAATGGCGAATTACTTATGGTTTCTACCTGATCATGGCTGATTGAACAAGAGCCATGTGAATCAAATAAAAGTTCTGTTAGAAATTCTGTGTAAATTCTAAAATATTCGGAGGTTACATGGACTGAACTATTGTGAAAATAACGATTAAGTTGAGAACATTAGTCCGAAGAATCCAAACAATGTTTCAAATTTTCTTTCTATCACTTTAATTACTTCCGAATTAGGATGCATCGTTAGCTTCTCGGTGGATCTCGACTTCTTCCTCTTCACTGCCATCACTGCACACTGGCAGGGTCAAACGACGCAGGTCTAGGATATGCCAGGGAACGCCATGCACCATCACGTTTTTCTTTGACTGCGTTCCCATTACGCCCCCCCTTCCCCAGCGAGTGGTACATTTTGCATTGGGGGGCTTCACCCACACCTCCTCACCCACTTTAATGGTAGCTTCTTCACCCTCAATTCCTGCCATTTTGTTGCACAGATGCCACCACTTATATGCAAAGATGGCTCTATGAGACACGGTTGTCTCATCTTGTCTGGTTTTCGGTGAGATGTTGTACCAAAACACCGACCCTCTCTCCAAAACTATTTCTTCGATGACCCCTCTGATCGCCCATGCAGCTTCTGCCTTGATCCCTCTCCAGATGGCAAACTTCCCCGGTCCACAGTCGACATCGACAGATACAGCTTATGGCGATAATGGGTCACATCAATGGCCAATCGCTTCCAGTCCTCCACAATGTGTAACTCTCCTGCTTCGTGTCTGGACGGTCTGGGGTCTATCGATTGGCACTCCTGACAGTGCTCCACTATCTCCCTGACCTCCTCCCTGCTGGTTTCCGGTTAAATCCCTCTTGGCAGGAATAACGTCCGTTCTTGACCAAAGTAATGCATTTCATGTAACTCTTTAACTTCCTCCCCTCCACAGCATACCGAGGAAACCTCCTTTCCCTCTTGCAGCCAAGCCTTCTTTAGCCATGCCATCGAATCTGCCTTGTCCTCTTCTGATGGCACCAGCACAACAGATACCCGCAACTGGAATTCCGCTACCAGATCTGCGAGTGCTCTGAGTCTGCGCTTCATCAGCATTTCTGCAGCACCTCTAGTCCTAACTCTCTTATTACCAGTCACTGCTAACCTGATCAATGAAACTACTGTTGCCGAATTGGATTTGATTTAAATTATTTTCAATCCCCACTTCAGGGCCAGATTGATTCCTTTCATAGCGGCCTCCAGTTCGGCTACGTTGATATGGAAATAGTCGTTTTTCTTTCTTAGCCACGCCGCATCTTCCACAGTTACACCTCGCATCTCTAATATGATGCCCAATGCTAGGCTGCTGGCATCGTACCAAATCACAACCGCGTCTCCACCGCTAAAATACTATTCCCCCTTCATAGGGTTCTCTTTCGTCACTCTCTTGCAGCATGTTTGTGACCTCCTCCGTCACACAGCCCTCTCAGCCATACGTGCCCGTTTGTCGTTAATAAAGCTGCATGCTATCCTGAGCCAGCCGGCGATTGGATAGTGTCTCACCAGTCTCCCGCAGACCGAGAAGAGTTCTTGTTTTGTCAGGTCAGTTCCGACTTCGGATATCGCATTCCCTCGTCTAAAGACAAGGCTTCCTTTTCTATCTCGTCATAGTTTCAACCCAAACACCGCTCCTCCATCCAGGGACCCTGCCGGTTTTGCAGTCAACCCATATCTCTCGAAATGGCCCCTCACTTTCTCCACTGTCACCTCTGCTTTCTCCACAAGAATGTCGTCAATGTAAGTCTTTACTCAGCACCATCTTCACGGCCATCATAATTTTGGAGGCTGAGCTCAGCCCAAAGCCTAACATCGTCAGGCGATACATCTTCCCCTTGTACTGGACGAGGTGATGTTGCCAGAGTTTTTCATCTACATGGATCTGCAGATAGGTTGACTTCAGCTCGACAATCTTAGTGGCCCGCTCCATCCTCCTCCATTTCCTTATGGCCTCTTTGCATACGTCAATCCCCTTTCTTTGTTTTATTTTACTTTTTTTAGTTTGAAGATATCAAGGGGCTCCCTCCTGGGGCTAACACTTGATTCTATTACAGTTTAAATTTATATCCGAGGGCTCTTTTAAGAATAGACACTGTTCCCTTTATGGCTGCTCTTTGTATTTCCTTGCAGCTTGGTTTTCCAGGGATTGCTTCTAAGTATTTCTGACGTCGATAACGAGTGCAGTCCTTTTGGGCTTGTTCCATATTACTATATCTTGCTTGATGGCCTTGTCTTTTATGTATCTGCCCGCCTGTATATCTTTGTCGTAAAACACTGTCACTTTTCCATTTGATGTTATCGGTGGTGGTTCATGTTCCCAGATGTTCAACAACCTATCTATTTGCATCTCTCCACAGATCGTCCAATGTAAGTATCTACATACTTTGTTGTGGCGGGCAGTGTAATAACCATCGGCTAGAAGGATCTTGCATCCAGACATTAGGTGGCTTGGGCTTTCAACAGTAAAGTGACAGAATCTTCATTGGTCGGTTTTTTGTAGACCAGCCATTTTCTTAAATCCATTTGTGAGTAAGCCTTGGTCTTGTGCAGCTATAATTAATCGTTCTTCATCAAATGGAAATTTGTCACTTTTAAGCCATTGTAGTGAAGCCTCTTTTTCAATGTAGTTCTGGATCAGTTCGTCCATAAACCTGCCTGCTTTTTTATGTTGTTGCCGTCTTTCTAGTCTTGTCTTCAGTTCCCTTTTTGTATACTCCTCTCTCTTCTTTCGGGCGATTAGGGTTACCGGGTTGTCATATTTTTCTTTTGTGCTATCCAGTGTGTTACCACTGAAATTTTCACCAAGCTTTGTAGTTGACGTCTGCTAAGGCAAACATTTGGTATGATGTTCATTCACCATTTTTATTTTTGGATCAGAAGAACATTTGGTATATTGGCCTATGCTTACCATTGAAGCTCGGTATGCGTAGTTAATTTCAGTGGACCTAAACCACCTGCTTTCTGTGGTAAGTACAGCCTGTCCATGCACTGATGTTTGTAAATGACTTTATGAAGGGCTAGCATTTATCGAATTTTTACGTCAAGATTATTGATGCAGTTGTGTGGCCAATTGATTATGCCAAATCCATAAGAGACAACGGGTATTGCCAATTAATTAATGGCAGTAATTTTGTTTTTCGGTGATAGTTCTGATGAGAGAATTTTTTTAAGTCGCTTGAAGTATTCTCCCTGCACTTTTTCTTTCATCTTTCCATGTTCAAGAGTCTCATTCTCCTCTACTCCCAGGTATTTATAGACAGCATCTTCTTCAAGGTCTTCAATAGAGCCATTGTCAAGATTAAGATGTTCTGATGCTGTCTTTCTTCCCTTCCTTATGGTGCAATTAGCGCATTTGTCGAATCCAAACTCCATGCAGATGTCCCATGTATAATTTTTAACAATGTCGATCAGAGAGACAAGTTGATTCTCGGATTCCACATAGAGTTTCAAGTCGTCCATAAAGGGTAGATGGTTTACTCTTTTATTTTCCTCCTTCTTTCTGCCCATGCTGAGATTTTATCCAGCATTCGATCGCTTAAGTAGCTTACTTAGTGGATCCATTGTGAGGCAGAAAAGGAGCGGTGAGAGGCGGTCTCCCTGGAATATTCCTCGCTTGATTTTTATGTTTGGGGTCTGTATACTTCCTTCCGTGTGCTGCAACGTAATTGATGTGCACCATCTGGCCATTTGTTTTTAAGGTATGATGTAATATCAGTGTACACATTGTACAGCTCCAAACAGCGAAGTATCCAGGAATGAGCTATACTGTCAAAGGCCTTTTTGTAATCAATCCAGGTCATTGACAGATTTCTTTGTCTTCTGCAGTCTTCTAATATTGTTCTCTTTACAAGGAGTTGGTATTTTGTGCCAAGCTTTTTCCTCGTAAACCCCCTCTGCTCACTTTCGTGGTAATCATCAGCAATCAGATGGTCGTATGTTGCATCAGCGATTATCCCTGTTAGGAGCTTGTAGGTTGTTGTGAGGCAGTAGATTGGTCTATATTTGCTAGCCATGTGGGTGTCCTCATTTTTGGGAATAAGCGATGTACTACCTACAATAAGCCACTCAGGCGGCTCTTCATCTCCACTGATGATTCTATTGAATGCCTTGGCATAGTGATGATGAAGTGCGCTCATTTTTTTCAGCCAGAAATTTGGTATTTGGTCTATTCCTCGGGTCTTGAAATTACTACATTGAGCTACCTTCCTGCAGACAGCTTCCTTGGTAATTTTGAGAGCTGGCATCTTTTCGTTCTCCTCTTTGATGGTATCTATCCAATTGTTTTCTTTATGTATTTTAGTGTCCTCATAGTGGCCTCCAGAAGTTTTCAACTTCTTTTTGTGTTGGTGGGGAGTTCACATTTATTTCTTCTTTAACGAGGCTCCTATGGACAATTCTTGGGTTTGTTGCAAAAAGTTTATTTATCCTTTTTGCTACAAAGTTTTTGGTTTTATTTTTTATTTGTGCAGCTAAGGCTTTTATCTCAGCCTGATGTTCTGCCATCTTAGCTCTTAGCTGTGCTTGGTATTGGAGGGAATAGTAAGTTTTCATCTTATTCGCCTTCTTATTTAATTTTTACCAGTCTGGGCCTCTTTTATTTCCTCTATTTCCTCTTTTACTCTCTTGGTGTTGGGGTAAGAGTTTTAATTGAATAAACCATGCTGCCCCGTATGTTCTATGATTTATTTCACTCAGTGGTGCATTAGTTGGAGTGATTCTTTCAAGGGTATCGTTGACTTTTAAAACAAGCATGCTAATTTTTACCAGTCTGGGCCAATCTCCAACAGCCAGACCTCGTGCTTTTGCTATCCTGTTTGCCAGCTCTTCCTGTAGTTCCAACTGGTCCGCGTCCAATGTCACATGTTCAAGTGGAACATACTGTTGACATGTCTGCCCATATTTAAATTGTGTTGGGTCTGTTGAGAGTGATTCCTGAGGAGATGTTGCATTATTTGATGGAGTGACACATCGGGTATATTTCTGGTTTGTTTTTGGCAGACATCTAAGACTTGGACTTGTTGGCATTGTCTCAAGGAGCTGTGTCAGGTGAGAATGTGTTGTAGCGTCTTCTTGCTTGGTTTGGCAGATCTTGGGTATAGGGAGGGAATTGCTGATTGGGCAAATGTTGTTGTTAGCCATTTCACGGACATCTTTTTTTAGCTGGGATGGACATTCTTTTTTTAGCTGGGATGGACATCTTTTTTTAGCTGGGATTCCAGTGTGGCAGGCTACGTATCTGTTTAATTCTCTAAAATTCAGTACAGGTTTAACTTTGTTCTTGGTTGGGTGAACAACCACCAGTAATGGTAGCACTCCTTTTTCTTCCCCTGTCCACAGTTTCAGAATACCCTCTTCTATCCACCTCTCCACTTCTTCCTCGAATCCTTTTCTTATTTCTCCTCGCAGTGTTTTCTTGTAGTAGCTTACTTTGTTTCGTAGTTCCGGAGGCCCGGAGATCCATTTCTATTCCACCGACCACCTCTCGCCATCGAACCTCGCCAGGAAATCCTCGTCCTCGATGCAGCAAGCCTCTGGTTTTTGCGTTCTGATATTCCTATCACCTTCTACTCATGCCATCCCTACTGCGCCGAGATGTCCAAAAGGCACTTGGCCTCCTCTCAACATAGTGCCCCCCCAGTTGGTTGATTGCACTTACACTTAAAACCACATCAACACCACCGACCAGACGATCCAACACCAGGGCTTGCAGTTCAATGGGCACACCTTGCACCAGTACTTCCGCTGTCATCTCTCCTATGTATTTCACTTCCCTGCCATCCATGTTGGCTCTGCTCAATGCCCTAGCGACATTCTTTGCTACCAACGTTGTGGTGCAGCCTGTGTCAACAAGGGCCATGGCTCTCTTCCCATAGACTACTACCGGTAACTTAGGCAACGTAATAGCTCCCCTTCACTCGTTTCCCTGGTCCCGCGAAGAGACGCAATAGTGGCTGATGTGCCCGACTTGTCCACATTGGTAGCAGCTGACCCCCAGCCTCGGCTCTTTGCAGTTCTTGATCAGGTGATGACCCTGGCACTGGAAGCACTTGATGGCAGGTCTCCCCTCCTGTCGCCTCGCCGCCTGTCTCTCGTCATTCAAGTGGGGCCTCGTGCACATATTTCTACTCACAGCTGCAGCCACGATTAGGCTCTTGACATTCTTGACTAGGACTGGCGTGGACCAAGACATTGTCCACTTCCATAGTATTGATCTCAGTGATTCTCTGCATGTTTGTGGAGATTTCTTCTGGGAAGCCGTTCACTAGATATAGCTTTACCATCATCTCCAGGCTCCTCCCCACATAACCAGCCAATCCTGCCAGTCTCCTGATCTCCGCAGCAAAGATGTAAACAGACTCGCCAGTCCACCTCAAACTTGCAAGCTTGCCGAGTGCTTCGAATGGACTTTCAGTGAAAGCCAATTTCAGTCTTTGCTCCACTGAAGCAAGGTCTCCCTTATCTTCATCGTGCATCTGCTGGTAAATAGTGAGGGCTTCCCTCTCTAAGTATAATGCAGCAGGGTGACGTCTTCGATTTTTTGCAACCTTGCCACCATCTTTAATTTTTCCAGCCATTTAATTAGGTCACCCTCCCGAGTGAAAAGTCTCAACATCTGAGTATCCAGTCTCCAGTCAGCTTGACATGCCGAAATAGCTTGTGAGGTTACAATCAGGATTCGGTTCTGGGGTTCGGGAAGGAGTGAGTCACTCGCTCGAAAACAGCACGGTTCTGCCCTCTTCTTTTGCAATCGACCACACCTGGCCTCTCGCCAATAATGCCACACCGCAAAATCTGAATGCCAGCAACATGAAATACTTTTCAAGTGAAAATGTTCACGACTCTTTTCTTTTGTGTAGCTTGCAGGGAATTTTTCCCGACTTTTATATCCTCCTATCAAAAAATAGAAGAGAAAAAGAAAGAAATAGCCTCTCCCATCATACACTGCCTTCCCAAGATGCCCTCCGGGTATATAAATGAACTAGCCATCCTTTCCTTCTTCTTTCCCAAAGAGCGATGCAGATACGCCTGGTACGTTGTATATTACTTATTTTTTATTGTCTTTGTTTCTAACCATAATCTAAAACGGTACCTTTTTTCTTTTCACATATACCCCACACCTCACTAATGGTTGTTAGTGGATATTAAATATTTATTTAACAAAATAATAATTATATATATATATATATATATATATATATATATATACATTTATTTCAGAATGTGAGAGATAATTTCCACAGCTAAACAACGTTGCAGATAATGTGGTAGAGCACTCACAACGCATGCAAGATGCTCGGGTTTCGAATCCCGAGTTCGGATATGTCTAACTGATGAGCGCAAATCCTCATCTTAGTTGTTATGTCATGGCTCTTTGTTATGCTGTGGATATATATATATATATATATATATATATATATATATATATATATATATATATATATATACATATTAATTTAATGCTCACCTCAAACAAGGCACAGTGCCACTTTGAAGTAGGGGGCTACTATCGGGGTCATAACTTGCAGAGGTATTATGAAGGGAGATGAATAGCAAGATGTCTGTTCACATCACACTTGAACATCTGCTTCTCAGTACAGCTGGGAAAGCAGAATATCGGAAGGGAGTTTCAAATCTACCAGTTCTGGAGAAGAAACTTATTGGTGTAGAAGGCTTTCTTACACCTAGGGATATCATCTACTGTGAAGGGGTGGGCTTTAGCTGCTTGTCAGGTTTGTCCGGGTATTAATGTCGAGGGAGCATAAGTGCTTGTAGTTCGTCAGAGCATTCACCATTAAAGTACTTGTAGAACAGGCAGACGGATGCAACATTTCGTCGATGGCTAGATGACAGTTCAGGACCTATCAGGTTGGCGACTCTCTTCTGAACCCTGTCAAGGAGAGAGAGAGACAAGTAGTAGATGCAACAGCCCAAATGTGGCAACAGTACTCCATACATAGGCGAATGGTGGCTTTATAGAGGTACAGGATAATTTCAGCCCTAAGTAGTTTTCTAGCATGGTAGAGAGAACACACTTCTTCGCAGCAGCCTTGATGTTCTATGTAAATGTTAGGCCGAGGAGTTTAAAGGAAGTATTTTCGGGTAATGTGTTCTTGGCCATTGTTATTGGTGGTAGAGAAGGTTTCTTCTAATTATTGAAGGAAACAAGCCTATTCTTGGCAGCATTGAATGTGACTATCCATTGTGGGCGCAGGAATCTGTAATCATAGTCCGGTATCTCTCTCAAGTAAAAGTGACAACATTTTCGTCTTGATCTTCAAAAAAATAAATAAAACATAAGGTCCAATAATCTTCTCCTCCGTTATGGCACACCATACAGTGCCCTTTATGGGATGCAACTGCTTTTGACGAATTTTGACGAATTTTTAGAGCCACAAATCTGTAATTTTGTTTGTTAACGAATTCATTCAAATGAAAATGGGTTTCATCTGACATAATCAACTTTTGCAGAAAATTGGGGTCATTTGGGACTAGTTCTTGCATTTGAACTGCATATGGAAAACTTGTTTGAAAATCTTCAGGCTTCAAGGGTTGAACAAGCTGCACTTTATAAGGAAAGAGTTTTAAACTGTGCAGAATATTATGTAGTGAGCTTCGACATATCCTAAGTTGTATGGAACGTCGTCGAATCAATGTTTCAGGATGCTGTTCCACGCTTTCTCGCACACTTTCCCTATTTTCATTTGTGATGACGTTTCGAGATCAGGCAGCTTGCAGAAGATCAAGTACAGCTCCTTGGTCTTCAAATCGACGCACAATGTTTCGAATAGTGTTGTGCCTTGGGCTATTTCTTACATGAAAATGGCGTCGATAAGTTCTTTGCGTCAAAACAATTGACCCCCGATTTTGGTAAAACAATTTCACAACTTGCATACGTTGTTCAATGCTATACGTATCCATAATTTATTTCAAAAATATTATCCGTAAAATATCTGAAATAGACAAAAAAAAATCATTAATGGTAAAATGTCAAAGACTTTCAATTCTTCAGTGACTTTTTGGTATTTTGATACAAGCTCGATTTGCCAACACCGAAAACATTATAACTGCTCACATTCCCAATTTAGAAAAATACTAGTTGAAACACAAACATTATTCATATGGATCCAAACGTAAAAAGACTAAATATACTGAAAGCACTGTATACAAGCGAAAACAGTAAAAATTAACAATGTAAAATTTTAAAACAGTAATAATATTTTAAGTGTCTGGATACGTAACCATCCAATATTTAATTTACAACATGTGTGTGTGGGGGGGCACATATAGTTCCATGTGCATATCTATATGTATGTTGTAATTTAAATTTATAAATTAATAAATAAAAAAATGTAAATTCCATACCATTTTGTAAATCACACTTTAAAATCATTGTTCATTCACTATTAATATTTATAGTTTTTAAAACTAACATTAAAACTAAAATCTCAGCATGAATATATTTTTTATGTTGCAAAAATATTTGCACATATTATATGGGTTATCATACTAATCCAAAAAGAAAAAAAAGAAATAAAAATAACTTTATATCTAAATATTTATACCTTTTGAAAAGATCGTAATCAGTAATTGTATCGGAATTAAGTAAAATATTGGATTTGTCCCGCCACTTATATCTATATACAAGGATCGTTACAAATGTAAAACCTTTTATTTTTAAACTCAACAAGTTGAAGAACTATGAAAAGGGGAGTGGCACTTTTAAAACGAGCAACCTTTTGTGCTCCAAAATTTCTTTTTCTACATTGTCACAACTATTAACAATGCACTTTTGGCAGGAATTAAATTCTGATTCACGTCCATGACAGGAGTTGTTTTCTTAGAGTCTCACGCCATAAATAACTGCAACAGGTCATTAATACATAAATTCAGTCATCATAACAATGCAATTTGTAATTTCCTCTGATTCATTTGGGTGGAATTAAAAAATACGGAGCGTAACTTTTGGAACGGTCTTTATATATATATATATATATATATATATATATATATATATATATATATATATATATATATATATATATATATAAGTGAAAGTGTCTGTCCGTCTGTGTGTGTGTATCTGTGTGTCTGTATGTCTATGTGTGTATATTTCCCTACGCAATAACCCTGTCAATTTTCAGTCTACAGACTCGAAATTTGATATACAAGATGCTGAGATTTGGGAAAATCGATGTGATCGGTTTCCGACCAGAAATTTTGCGATCAAGGGGTCAAAGTTCAACGAATTGACCTTTGAGAACTCTACCAAACTCCTCCGACAATTTTGGGCCTAAACACTTTAAATTTTAGATATATCTTAATTTTAAGGGGTCATAATAGGGGTCAAAGTAAAAAAAAATTGACTTTTTTCTTTTTGCTCAGCATACACCGCCAAGCATCCGGGCTAGTATATATATACATATATATAAAAGTGAACGTGTCTGTGTATCTGTCTGTCTGTCTATCTGCGTGTCTGTGTGTGTACACTTGCCTAAGCAATAACTCTGTCAATTTTCAGTCTTCAAACTCGAAATTTGATATACAGGGTACTGAGATTTGGGAATATCGATGTGGTCGGTTTTTGACCAGACATTTGGCAAGTAAGGGGTCAAAGTTCAACGATTTGACCTTTCAGAATTCTACCAAACTCCTCCGACAATCTTCGGTCCAATCACTTGAAATTTTAGATATAGATTCCTTGGACATGGGTCTAACCTTCTAAGTTGATTTGAGCCCAAAACAATAAATTTTAAGGGGTCATAATAGGGGTCACATTTTAAAAAATTAACCGCTTTTTTTTGTTGCTCAACATACATCTCCAAATACCTGGCCAACGCCGGGCACCCATGCTAGTATATATATATATATATATATATATATATATATATATATATATATATATATATATGTCAAAAGAAAACATCGTTATTGCCTTACCCACACAGCAGCAGCTGTATAGCGTAATAGTGAGAAACCTTGACTGCCATTTGGGCGGTCAGGTTTTGATCCTGGCTTGAGGCAGTTACCTATCTAGCCGCACTGATGAGCTGTGAAACAGTGAAACAGTACTGTATGGGAATGACTATATATATATATATACATACATATATATATATATATATATATATATATATATATATATATATATCGTAACGCATGTGATAAAGGGAGAGGAATTAAATAAAAAATAAACAAAGGGATATAAAAAGGAATTTGTGGGAACATGCCAACCGGATGCTAACGTCTCCAGCATAAGAGACAAAATAAAAAATCGTCCTTTGCACATGGCTCCACGCATCGTTTCCGTTTGGAAAAAGAAAAATAAGAAACCATAAAAGAATTATGAACCAATGGCAGAGCTCCCCGCCGAAAATAAAGGCCTAAATTATCACAGCCGCTGGGAGCCGGTTTACGACTATAAAAGGAGGGAACCAGAAAGAAAAGGGAGGAGAGATTCGCCTAGCTGCGTCAGTGAACGCACGGACAGTCTTCCACCCGACCTAAAGAAATGAAGAAGAAAAAGAAAAGAAAGAGAGATTCGCCTAGCTGCGTCAGTGAACGCACGGACAGTCTTCCACCAGACCTAAAGAGATGAAGAAGAAGAAGAAATAAGGCACCAGTGAACTGAAGCCAACTCCGCTCTCACGTTATGAGCCGAGACGCCTTCAATTCTAACAATGCCTATTTTACACAAACCAAAGAAGAAAAAGAAGAAGAAAAACACAGGAGGCGAAAACGCCGCGCTGCTAGGTTGATAAATGTAGTCGTCGCTCTCAAGTTAAAAGCCTGACACATATCACCGAAGTAGCACGACCAGCCGCCCACTGTCCACCCCCGTCGTCTGAAAAGATAAGTACGCTTTGTTTAATTATACTACCCTACTCAAGTTCATTCCTTATCAATGCATACACGCGCTGGACTACCATTCCCAATTTTCCTACAACAATTATTTCTCTTCCCACGCGCGAACAAACAATAGTGACCCGAACTTGAGATGAAAACACATTTCCTTTTCTTGCTACAACACCAGTCCTGCAACGAACATTGGTTACATACGCGCGGATATGTCATAACTAAAATGTTCATTCCTTTCAACAGCAAATAAACGACCTTTATCTTATCCATTAGTTGAGTCTTTGTTTCCTTCAATTCCTCATTTGTTTCATTATTCTCTTGTAACGGGATTGGGGTATTTATATATCCTAGTCCCCTACAAATTTACGAAAAACAAATATTTGTCTCACATATGATAAGGGTAAAAATAAAAGAAAGATACAAGGGTTTGAACACAACTGAATGCGAGAAAGAACGAAAACACGAACAAGTGGTAACTTTTCAAAGTTAATTTTATTATGAAAATAAACTATGGTAGAGGGTGAAATGAGATTAAATAAAATAAGAAACAAATTACGAGGGCGCGGAAGGGGTATCTTAGTCTACTATCTGAAAATGCCGACGAGAAATATATCGATACCAAAAAAAAACATCAATACAAACAAAACAATGGCAAAATGGACTCGCCAACTTAATACACAAGAGAGAGGTATGCAAAGAAAGGGGACTTACAATCTTTACTTTTCTTTTTTTTTTCTTTTGTTTCGGGCGGTTAGTTAAAACAGATGTCTTCAACAATCATCTCTTCGTTAGTCCATAATTCGAATGTATATTTGTAAAGGTTGCCGTTTCCAAATCATTTTACGGTCGACATTATCTCTTTTTTTTCGTTGTTGGGATGGGGGTTTTCCCAGGCATTATCTCCTTTCTTTCGCTGTTGGTGTGGGGTTTTCCCCGACGTTGTCTCCTTCTTCGCTTTTGGGATGGGATTTTCCCCGGCATTATCTCCTCCGACGGTGACAAGTCGTTTCTCTGCCCCTTTCGTTGTCGGGATGGAATTTTTCCCACATCCGTCTTGCGCAACGGCTCGGCTGAGGGTGTCCCAAAAATTCCCTGTCTCCCTCTCCCCCTCTCTCTTCTCTGTACTTTTCTTATCCTTCTCCTTCTTTCATTGTTTGCTTAGTACCCGGAACTAAAAGGGTCCAGAAAGTGTGTTGCTGACCGGGTGACCTGTCAACTGGCTGATTTATCTACTGAACGTCTTTCTCACCCCTCTCTCTTCTCCTATACTCTCTCTATTTCTTCTACACTCTCTCATTCTCTCGCTGTTGGTTGGCCTTTCTTTCTCTCTTTGTTCATTTTGCCTCGGCGACAATCAAACAAAAAAAAAAAACGATACATTTTCCGTCGGCCTAAAATTAAATTTTGAAATTTTTTTAAAACAAATAAGCTAATTTAAGTATTATGTCACATCTCCCCACAAAAACAAGTTAAAAAGTGTTGCATGTGACGCTTTTTCATGAAATTTAAGACGAGGTTCGCGTACCGTACGAACTTTGATCATTTCTTTAAATTTAGCCCTACGAAATACTTCTCTAAACAGCTGAATGTCACTTAACCCGTTTCTTTCATCGTCATCTATGCGCAAAGTCTGATTAACTTCACCAACCTTCTTTCCAACACAGGAAAATTTTGTCTCACTGGCTTTCTTAATAAACTTCTCTCTCTCAGATATTCTTTTATTATTATTGTCAGCAGAAATAGTAGCATTGTCGTCATAAACAGCAGTAGTATTAATAGTATTAGTACTAATAACGTCAGTAGCCCCAAGGTTACATCCTCGTATCTTTCTCATGCTACCTGAATGAATTTCTTTTCTTTCACCATTTCCGTCCCAACTGCTTTCACTAAACTGATTGTCGCATCTGTCGTCGTCGTCGTCACCATGGGCTTATTCTAAGCTGAAGCTTTCACTGCTGCTATTAATACTTTCTCGCTTTCTACGTTTGACTCATCTTTCTCACTCGATTTATTCTCATTAACATCATCGTCTCTGCAGTTTAATTTATTTCTTTCGTCATCGCTATTACTTTATTCGCATAATTGTCATTCTTCATTTTGGCATCTATGCCTGGCCAAAATGGTCAAATTGCCACATCCGTTTCACTCATTTTCTCATCTACCTAGGCTCGATATTAAACTCGTGGAATTTTTCTTGACTTTAAGGTTACGTTAAAATATTACTCGTTGTCCTTAACTTAACTTGGTTGTATACTATTTCAGGGTTAAGAGAAACTAGTTGGGTGTGAAATTCGTACAACTATTAGTAAACATTGCTATGGCACCTAAATAGGCTTCTATTATCTCGTCCATTTCTTTAGGACTAGTTGTCTGCTTCATTCTAATTGTGGCTAATTTTGTCTTTGTACGATTTTTTTCTTCCGCGGTCGGTACTAATTTTAACACGGCTTTGTCGAATACCTTATTTTCAACTAAGTGTAACGTCACTGTCCTTTCTAATTGTGTCTTCCGCGTGTTGAGTACGACATCTAACCCATAACGTTTCCCTACCACTAAAATGTCATCTTCCTTCAAACTATGCAATTCTTCCGAATGTGGGAGATTCTATAAAACTATCTACCCCTGTCCTACCGTTTTTATTTCGACTTTTAAGGTACTCGTCTACTGTAGGAATTAACTGTGCTCTACGAAGGGCAGGTCTAACATCTAATCCGTAATGCCCTCCTATTGTTATAATGGCATCTTTAGTTAATTTGTAAAGGCCTTCACACATTGGCGACTTTAGAAACTCTCCTACTTTAGACATTTTTCTAACATCTGACCCTCAAAACTTCGTTATTTCTCGCTTGTGTTCGTTTGTTCCGTGTGTCTCACTTACAAACAAATATTTATGGCTCGGAGCCCCCAGTGAGGGTTTAACTCAAAACTTGGTTCAAAATTCCTGGACGAAAGCACTATTTGTAACTATATATATATATATATATATATATATATATATATATATATATATATATATATATATATATGTGTGTGTGTGTGTGTGTGTGTGTGTGTGTGTGTGTATGATATGTTAGCCCCTTTACGAAACTCGTCTCTTATTATTGAGCACTTTCAGTTGAATTTAGTCGGTCAATTTAGCTCTTATGCATAGATCATCGTATGACGATTAGATCACCGTGACTTGACGTAAAGAACATTTAAAATTAAAAAGTTTAAATTTAACGCTATTTCTCGCGGTAAATGATAGCCGATTGGGTACGGTCTATGCTAATCGAGCGAAAGATGGCTCGTGTTGCCGGGTTCGAATCTGTCGACTGGTGTTTATCGTGACAACCTGCACTGAAGATTCCTGAAATGATGAAACACTAGTGTCTGTGGGTATTTAATTATTATAGTAAAAAATATTATATATATATATATATATATATATATATATATATATATATATATATATATATATATACTAGCATGGGTGTCCGGCGTTGCTCGGGTGTTTGGAGATGTATGCTGAGCAAAAATAAAAAAGGTCAATTTTTTACACTTTGACCCCTATTATGACCTCTTAAAATTTATTGTTTGGGGCTCAAATCCAGTTAGAAAGTTAGATCCATATCCAAGAAACCTATATCTAAAATTTAAAGTGTTTAGACCCAAAATTGTCGGAGGAGTTTGGTAGAGTTCTTAAAGGTCAACTCGTTGAACTTTGACCCCTTAACAGCCACATTTCTGGCCGAAAACGAATTACAAAGATTTTTCCAAATCTCTGTACCCTGTATATCAAATTTCGAGTCTGTAGACTAAAAATTGACAGATTTATTGCATAGGGAAATGCACACAGACACACAGACATACAGACAGACACTTTCACTTTTATAGATGCAACAAAAATATATACATATACATAAATATATATAGAAACACGTAATAGTTAACTAATAATGATTATCCCATATAAAAACCGAAAAAAACTAATAGGAAATTAATTAAAATTAATGTTTAAAAGAATATTCAAATTAGCTAGATCTTTTGCTAGTGACTGCAATTCCACAACCAATATAAAAGAAAATTGTATTTTCTTTTTAAATAAATAGAAAAGAAAGTTTTTAATATGAATATCAATGCACACAAAAGAAACACAAATTTATAGGAGTATAGATATATATATAAATTCGTATTCCTGTCTGTCTGTTTGTTTATTTACAATTTGATTAATATATACAAAACGTGCCTTACTTCAATCTTTTATTTATTTCTATATATAGTATGATACTTAGAAAATATACAATTAAGAGATCACCTTATTTGCATATGGCATTAAGAAAAATCGATTACACTAAATAGCGGTATTTTAGTTAATGTTTTTAGTGAGAGAATTATTTTAAGTTCTATTTAAAATTGTTATTTAATAAATTTTAAACAACAATTATATTGATAATATATTTAATTTTATTTATTTTGGAATTAATATTTCCAACAGTGACCTTTTTTTTTAACTTTTTTCAGAGTTGCCCCTAGATGATATGCATGAATAAAAAACAAACGTTCACCAAATATCATTTGGTAATTTCATTAAGTTTTTAGCTGGAAAAATAATTCTGTGTAGATAGAAAACTGTTTAGCTTTTATTGTTGTTTTTAAAAATATTTCAACAACAACAAAGAAAAACACTTACGAACAAAATTGATTTCAGTTGTTTGGTTTATTTTATTGCTTAAACGGCAATGAAGAAATCAGTAAATTTTTACCATGTAATCCAGCGTCGTTTAATACCTAAAAAAAAATGAAGATCTACTGCCCCCTCTCTAAATTCCTCAACTTACATTTTTTTTTTCGCGTTAATGTCATCGATTACAAACTTAATTTTCTAACGTGACTCAGCGGCGTTTCACCCCTAAAAAATGGAGATCTACTTTTTTTCAGCCTCATACATTTAAACAGCGTTTATAAATATTATGAGAGAAGAAATTTTGAAAAAATTAATAACATGTTAGAGTGGGGAATCACTTTTCTATATAAATTTAACGTAATGGAAACAAAATAACGATTAATTTAATTGTTTTTACGAGACCATTCTCTACGTTCACATAAAAATTTAATAAACAAATCAAACCCCAAAATATGACAAAATCATTTTTTTGGGGAGGGGGTACATTAGAAACATAAAACGACAAATAAAAAGCAAATCGAAAATGTTCTTTTTTTATAAAAAAAAAGCCAGTAAAAAGATGCCCTTACAAAAAATAAAGGTACCTGTGTAGTTAAGCGGCATAAATTATTTGACAGACAAAAAATTATAAAAACTATTTTTATATAAAAAATTATAAAAACTATTTATTTTTATATAAAAAATTATAAAAACTATTTATTTTTATATAAAAAATTATAAAAACTATTTTTATATACAAAATTATGAAAACTATTTATTTTTATATAAAAAATTATAAAAACTATTTATTTTTATATAAAAAATTATAAAAACTATTAATTTTTATATAAAAAATTATAAAAACTATTTATTTTTATATAAAAAATTATAAAAACTATTTATTTTTATATAAAAAATTATAAAAACTATTTATTCTTATATACAAAATTATAAAAACTATTTATTTTTATATAAAAAATTATAAAAACTATTTATTTTTATATAAAAAATTATAAAAACTATTTATTTTTATATAAAAAATTATAAAAACTATTTTTATATACAAAATTATAAAAACTATTTATTTTTATATAAAAAATTATAAAAACTATTTATTTTTATATAAAAAATTATAAAAACTATTTATTTTTATATAAAAAATTATAAAAACTATTTATTCTTATATACAAAATTATAAAAACTATTTTTATATAAAAAATCATAAAAACTATTTTTATATAAAAAATTATAAAAACTATTTATTTTTATATAAAAAATTATAAAAACTATTTTTATATACAAAATTATGAAAACTATTTATTTTTATATAAAAAATTATAAAAACTATTAATTTTTATATAAAAAATTATAAAAACTATTAATTTTTATATAAAAAATTATAAAAACTATTTATTTTTATATAAAAAATTATAAAAACTATTTATTTTTATATAAAAAATAATAAAAACTATTTATTCTTATATACAAAATTATAAAAACTATTTATTTTTATATAAAAAATTATAAAAACTATTTATTTTTATATAAAAAATTATAAAAACTATTTATTTTTATATAAAAAATTATAAAAACTATTTTTATATACAAAATTATAAAAACTATTTATTTTTATATAAAAAATTATAAAAACTATTTATTTTTATATAAAAAATTATAAAAACTATTTATTTTTATATAAAAAATTATAAAAACTATTTATTCTTATATACAAAATTATAAAAACTATTTTTATATAAACAATCATAAAAACTATTTTTATATAAAAAATTATAAAAACTATTTATTTTTATATAAAAAATTATAAAAAACTATTTATTTTTATATAAAAAATTATAAAAACTATTTATTTTTATATAAAAAATTATAAAAACTATTTATTTTTATATAAAAAATTATAAAAACTATTTTTATATACAAAATTATAAAAACTATTTATTTTTATATAAAAAATTATAAAAACTATTTATTTTTATATAAAAAATTATAAAAACTATTTATTTTTATATAAAAAATTATAAAAACTATTTATTCTTATATACAAAATTATAAAAACTATTTTTATATAAAAAATCATAAAAACTATTTTTATATAAAAAATTATAAAAACTATTTATTTTTATATAAAAAATTATAAAAACTATTTTTATATACAAAATTATGAAAACTATTTATTTTTATATAAAAAATTATAAAAACTATTAATTTTTATATAAAAAATTATAAAAACTATTAATTTTTATATAAAAAATTATAAAAACTATTTATTTTTATATAAAAAATTATAAAAACTATTTATTTTTATATAAAAAATAATAAAAACTATTTATTCTTATATACAAAATTATAAAAACTATTTATTTTTATATAAAAAATTATAAAAACTATTTATTTTTATATAAAAAATTATAAAAACTATTTATTTTTATATAAAAAATTATAAAAACTATTTTTATATACAAAATTATAAAAACTATTTATTTTTATATAAAAAATTATAAAAACTATTTATTTTTATATAAAAAATTATAAAAACTATTTATTTTTATATAAAAAATTATAAAAACTATTTATTCTTATATACAAAATTATAAAAACTATTTTTATATAAAAAATCATAAAAACTATTTTTATATAAAAAATTATAAAAACTATTTATTTTTATATAAAAAATTATAAAAAACTATTTATTTTTATATAAAAAATTATAAAAACTATTTATTTTTATATAAAAAATTATAAAAACTATTTATTTTTATATAAAAAATTATAAAAACTATTTATTTTTATATAAAAAATTATAAAAACTATTTATTTTTATATAAAAAATTATAAGACTCAAAGGCTGAAATAAAACAAAAAAATCATTTTTATGATTTTTTTATCATTTTTTTAGACTAAACGTTTTATTTTTACATAGGCATAACCACTTATCAAGGCGCAGAGAACACTCGAGGATTAGGGTTAGGAGTGTACAGTAATCTATTTTACAATATAGTAATCGTTAGCAATGGAAATTAGGTAAATTTGCTAACTTAAATGGAACGGCTCATTATGAACTTGTTTACATTGGACTTGAGACAACTTTATTGTAGTCAGCTGGAAAGCAGGAAAACGGAAGACAATTCGACAGACGTACATTTCTAAGAAAGAAGCTTTGTTCATGGAATCTACGTTTAGTTTTAGGGACAGATAAAGAGTGGGGGAAATTAGTGATAGTGTTTTCAGCTAGACGAGTGTTTCTTGTGAAAGTTTAGCGAGGGGGGGGGCATAGAGTGAAGCTCAGTCGAACACTTGCCATGAAAATAACGATAAAGCAGAGAATAATTCGCAACATCTCTTCTCTGAGATAAAGGTTGCTGGGAAGAGAAATGGACATCTCCTACGAGGCTACGAAGTATATTTTGAACTCTATGAAGGCAGAACAAGTCCTTTCTAGCAGCTCCTGCCCAGATGTGGCAACAGTACTCCATCCTTGGACGTATATATAGAGAGAATTGCATCAGCAGTGAAATATCTACTGGATCGATAGAAGGATCCAACCATTTTTCCAGCGGCCTTGGCAACAGATTTGATGTACCTGTTCCATTTCAGATCAGGAGTAAAGGTCAAGCCCAGAAGTTTGTCAAAACATAAGGCCTCCCCAAGATGAGAGCCACTCATTTCAACTGATGCCAGATGGGGATAAGAACGTTGATGATGTAAAGATAGAAACTTGGTTTTAGATGCATTAAAAGTAAGCAGCTACCCCTTTCCCCATTGTACCACGTGCTCAAGATCAGAGGAGAGAGAATCGGAGAGAACTTGGTCGTTTATGGTCTTAGATGTGCTACAATAGATGGTAGTGTCATCAGCATAAATGTCTACGAATGATGTAAGGATGTGATTTGGAAGATCATTAATGTAGATCAGGAAAAGAGTTGGGCCCAGGATGGACCCCTGAGGGACTCCAGCATTAATACTGTGAGCTTCAGATTGTTGCCCATCAACTACTACTCCTATGAACCTATCAGAGAGAAATGATTTAAGAATTGAGAAGACATTTCCAGCTATACCATAGCTGGAGATCTTGTGAAATAAACCTTTATGCCATACCCTATCAAAGGCCTTTGATATGTCAAGAGCAATTACTCTACTCTAGCAGAACGGAAACCATATTGAGTGTCACTAAGAAGGTTATTTTTGCTAAGGTGGTTGGTTACTTCTCTATTTAACACAGATTCTAGCAACTTACTCATGACGCACAGGAGACTTATTGGCCTGTACTTAGATGGGGATGAGCAATCACATGAATTTTTAAATACAGGGCATACTAATGAGATTTTCTAGGGTGATGGGGAGCTATTCTCCTTAAGATACCGTTTAAACAGCTTTGTAAGTATGTATGGGCGCTAGTTCAGGTTGAAGTTTTTTGAGTAATATAATTGGAATACCGTCAGGGTCGGTTGCTTTACTAGAATCAAGGTTTTTGATTAGCTTGACAACATCACATACAGATATTTGTGTATCACATAACGTGTTTTCTGATACACAGGAGGAAATATTCGAGGTTGGTGGTCTTGGTTGTAAAGGGTAGAATTAGCTGCAAAATTCTTGGCAAAGAGTTTGGCTTTGTCTGATGCTGACAAGATTACCTCAGGTCCTTTGATAATAGTTGGGATAGAGCACACGCTTTTGTTCAGGATTCTATTTGCTATTTGCCAAAACTGGTGGGAACCAAGCCACTGCTGAGCTACTTTGAACTTGACGGACTGAGCATACAATGCTGTTGCATTCTTTATTACTTTCTTACAATGGTTGCTGGCAGTCCTGAAAGCAGCTTTAGTCTCCATACATATATTATGTGCATGCCTTACGCAATTAAAATTTGACCTTTTTAGGTTTGGCAGATTGGCTTTTTTAAGGCCAAATTTGGCCTTTTTTACACTCTTTCATTACAAAAAATATGAAAGAGCATAAAAAGGCCAATCTGCCAAACCTTAGAAAGGACAAATTTTAAAAGCCATATAGCGGCCTTGAATAATAAATATAAATGATAAAAGATATCAAAAATTATTATTTTTTTTCAGTTTGTATTTCAGCCTTTGGGTCTAACAATGTATTTTATAGAAAAATAAATAGTTTTATATTTTTTTGTCTGGCAAATAATTTACGCCGCTAAACTACACATTTACCAAAATTAAAAATAAATGCACGCATTAATGTTTATAAACGTTATTTTTGTAGGTTCACAAAATCGTGAGTTTTCTTAGTACAGTGATCCCTTCTGCCGAAATATCTGGTGGAGAGGGTATCAGATACTTCTTTTTGGGGGCGATTACATTTACATGTTTTTATCCGTTCTTTTATTTTTGAAATTGTTGCTGGGGTATCCACGTTACCCATGATGAAAATGATTAGTATAGCAGATGTGTTTCAAACTGAACTTCATGTAAACTCAGGAAACGCTGGGTACTCATGCTAGTATATATATATATATATATATATATATATATATATATATATATATATAAATTAGAAAATAGCTTAGATTCATATTCCTTGGCTATTAAATTTTAATTTTGTTTTTACATTAGTTTACCATAAACAAGGCATATTGATTTTGAATATATATATATATATATATATATATATATATATATATATATATACATAAAATAAGCTACACATTTCATTCTACATTTCATCCTGTAGGGAATCGTCATGCTAAAATTTTAACCTAACGATTCCCTACGGGAATGAAATGCTTAGTCAGGCTTAGAAAATAGCTTTACTAACAGGTTTAGATTCATATTCCTTGATAGTATTGGCTATTTAATTTTAATTTTGTTTTTACATTAGTTTACCATAAACAAGGCATATTGATTTTGAAACATAAAGTACTACTATGATATGGAGAAATTTAGGAGGGAGGACAACCGAAGTTGGAACAGAAAGATAACATTTTAATTTCTGCATGTTGGTATTAGATATCGGATACTGATAGATGTTGAACAATTTACAAATTCGGGCCTGTAGCAGTGTCAGCAGAGGATGGAACCATCTTCAAATGCACATTTGTATTCCAACTAATCACTGTGGAGTCGAGTGGAGCGATAAGCATCATTACATAGATTTCTTCAAAACCTTAGTTTGTTAATGACGTAGCACACCAGGCAGCATCATGAATAGACTTGATTTATGAAGACCTCTTCATCGCCATTATATAATAGAACGCCTTTAAATTTGCATATTGGTTTTGAAAATGGACTTCTTATTAATTAACTCTCATTTATTGTTTTTATTGAATTCATTTTTTTACTGTTTCGTAAGGTTCTCTGTTTGCTCATTACACTTTGGGGGGATTATTGGGCCAATCTAACTGAAATTTTGTATGAACCTTTGTTATGATAAGATTCACTGAACTAAGTATTATAGTATCCATTTAATGTACAGTAAGGAATTAATAGGTATTGATAGGAATTAATAGGGATTAATAGGAATTAATAAGGATTAAACGCCACAATACTACATTTTCGAATTAGAATAGTAATCTGAATTATACAAATAATAAAAACAACAACCTATATTTGATTTTAAACTTAAAAAAAGAAATTAAAAGAAATTAAATTTGATACGCTTTCATTTAAAAAGGTTTTAAAAAATCAAATCTGTACAAAGCCACCATTTTCCCATGCATGGAATATTGTTACCACATTTGGCTGGTACATCTACTACTTGCCTCTCACTCTAAGACAAGGTTGAAAAAAATGGCCCAGCAATTTAATAGATTTTCTATTCTAATATATTCTTACCTAACCTGCTATATTTTGAAAGCTCTCCTTATTTCCTGCTTCCTTCATTGTACTAACGCGCAGAAATTTAAATATAATTTGAACAGACATCTCGCTGCTCAACGTTTTACATCGTGTTGTTCGTGTAGGCATTGCTCTACATAATAATCCCTTACCTCCAAGTGCTGGTGTGTCTTGTTTGTGATGAATGAATAAGAATAAACAAAAATTTTAAAATAGATAAAAGCTACTTACCTCCACAAGGGGGGATAACCAAGTCATTAAAAGGATTTTCTCTGTTGAATACTCCCAGCTTGCTACACGATAACTTAAACGGAAACGGCATACACAATGCCTGTCCTGCAGGACATACAATACTACAGCTGGTTTGATCGAAACGAGGTGGATTTTCACAGGTTTTGTCTGCAAGAATAAAAAAAACAAATAAACTGAAAAAAAAAACGCTCATCATTAATAATTAATTTCATAATTCTGTTACAAAACTTTTTTTTCATGCTCACTGGTTATACAGACTCCGAGATGCGTATGCTTTGCCAAAAACGTGCAAACGTTGAACATTTAGCATAAACTCTTGTCAACAATTAAAACTGAATCATGATATGTTTTAGACACAAGTTTTTGGTCATCGACAAAGGTAAAGCTGAAAAAGGAATAAAACCATTGTTTCAGAAACACGTAAGTACAAAATGAAGATAAGGAAGATAGAAGGAGTTTACTCAAATCTAAAGACAAACATGATCTTAATAAAATTACAAAATAGAAAACATGTTGAACATAAAAATAAAGTTTAAAACGAAAATATACAAACTATGTTAGAGGATCAGTGAGTTACAAACGAAAGGAATATAAGCTAAATGTGAAGAACAATAAAAAAAAATAAATAAATAAAATAAAAAAAGCAAAAAAAAAATAAAATAAAATAAAAAAAGCAAAAAAAAATAAAATAAAATAAAAAAAGCAAAAAAAAATAAAATAAAATAAAAAAAGCAAAAAAAAAAATAATAAAATAAAAAAAAAAAGCAAAAAAAAAACCCAGTTCGTTTAGTTAAATAACACTATAATATTTTACTAACACTATGCAATTCTATCCTTAGTAAAAAAAAAGGTGATGCGAAAAAAAAAACTACTGGTGATGCTAAAAAAATATCAAAATACTTAAACTGATAAAAAATTACACTATAAGAGTTGTGAAGAAGGCAGCTAAATAAATTGGAGACGAGCACCGGACGTCTCTGCCGGATACGTGTTTAAGGGATCGGCAAAGGGAGATAAATACTAGGTTGTCTATTCTACACTAGGCTGATCACTAGTCATAACGACACATTAATTTTTATTCACTCAAGAGAATCTCACTCACAGACACGAGCAAAGTAAACAGATACCTTGATAATCATGCATACTGAAGGCAAGACAATATCTGTCTGTTGAATTGGACATTAACTCGGTTTATCAATGGAAAGTGAAATCCCGAGGTCTGCAGCGAATAAACACTAATTAACTTTACCTTCAGACTAGACTTTATTTTATAATATACACATGCAATATTTAGCAAGCAATGATGATTATTTTTTACAGAAGAAAGCGTCATTTTTTCTTAATAATATTTCTATCTTAACAGACATTTATTATTTCAAAATGAATATTTTTATTAATAGTAAATTATACAAATTGATGTTGAAAACACCGTGGAATTTCCACTGGTCCCACAAATAATAATATTCGTCTTTTAACTCCAATCCACCCACCGTGACAAATAGTAAATATTGTATCAGTTGAATGATGTAGGGACTCTTAGGATGTGTCGTAGACCGAAAACTTGATTTATTTATATAAGCAAAATACTTATATATGTACTAACACTACTAATAATTACTTCAGTATAAAACATTATTGAAATGAATATATATTGATTTATTACCAAATTTAACTTATCCTATATATATATATATATATATATATATATATATATATATATATATATATATATATATATATATATAGTAAGTCATAAAATATATATGGCGATTAAGCTACACTGAATATTCCACGTTTCATCCACTCTAGGACTCTTCACGCTTATGCGCATAAGCCTGAAAAGTCCTAGAGTGGATGAGACGCGGAATATTCAGTGTAGCTTAATCGCCATATATATTTTATAACTTACAAACTAGCTCTACCTACGTATTGAGCACTTTTGAAGTAAATACATAAAGTTTATGCATAAATTTATACTTTCGTATATCAATTTTATGTGAGTAAATGAAGTAGTTATATATATATATATATATATATATATATATATATATATATATATATATATATAGTCATCCACATACAGTACGGTTTCGCTGTTTCACAGCTCATCAGTGCGGCTATATATATATATATAAGATGGTGAAAAAATAATGTTTTCTGGCGTTCAAATTTAAAAGATCATAACTCCTTTCATAATAAACTTTGTTAATCGAAATAAAGACCATTAGAATCGACACATTTTTGCCAACGAAAAACAAGTCTATGCATAGTATTAGCATAGAAATCCGAATGTCTGGGAGCGATGAAATCAATAAAGGCCGATTCGGCACCATCTCGGCTTTTGAAGCATTTTTCGTGTAGGAAGTTGCCGAGATGCTTGAAAAAGTGATAATCGGTGGGCAAGAGGTCTAATGAATATGTCAAATGAGAAATGAGGCAGAGTCGCGTAATCCAATTCGTTTAGCTTCTGCAGAGTAGTTGAGCAACATGTGGGAGAGCGTTGTCATGGAAGAGAATTGGTCCCAATCTCGGGCAGAAACGTTGGAGCTTCTGGTGAATTTCGTCAATTTTGTCGGCAGTGCTTCTCCACCGTAATCATTTCGCTCGAATTACAAAAATTGATAAGACCGACCGCAGACCACCAAGCAGTCACCATAAACTTTTTTGTGTGAAATTTAGGCTTCGGGAAATGTTATGGAGCTTCTCCGGCATCCAATAACTGTGCTGAAGGATCCACCTCATCACACGTCACAATCCGCTCGAGAAATGGGTCGTTTTGTTGCGCAGAAGGAGCGTAGAAGAAACCTTAAAACGACGATTTTTAAAAATTATTGTTCAATTCATGTGGCAAACATTTATCTAGCTTTTTTTGACGTCCCTATTTGCTTTAAATGGCGAATGACTGTTGAGTGGCCAACTTCAAGTTCAACAGCAACTTCTGGTGTGGTTTTACGAAGATCGGCTTCAATTAATGTTTTCAAATGTTTGTTATGAACTGCAGTTGGCCGGCCGCGACCGTCTTCATCTTCAAGAATTTCGTCACCATTGCGAAATTTCTTGAACCACCGTTGTGCCACACGTTCGTTAGTGACTCCTGGGTCAAATGCATCATTGATATCACGAGTTTCGACAACTTTTCAGGCTAGTTTGAATTGGAACAAGAAAATCGTGAGGGTTTTAATTTTGTCCATGCTGTCGAAAAGCCTGTAAAAATGAATGAAGAGATTGAGAACGGTAACGAATAACGCAATTTGATACAGCGATAAACGCGTTTAAAAATGATATGAAATATGGCTATATATATCAATGAATTAATTCAGAAATCATATATTAAAGTAACATATTTAAGAAAACGATAGTTTTTGTACCAATTTAATATATATATATATATATATATATATATATATATATATATACACACACACACATATATATATATATATATATGTAACCCCAACCAAAGCACACCTTTTAAGAAAACGATAGTTTTTGTACCAATTTAATATATATATATATATGATGATTACAACGTCTTGTCAGACGAGTGCCACTCCCTCAGACATTTAAAATCCATGAGCCCAAATACCTAAGGGAGTATCTATACAAAGATGATGTTACAGAGTCTTAGCTTTGTACGACAGCTAAGTCTCTCTCTCCGTTCAAAATGTTGAGATCCAGCAACAAGCAAGAGCAAGGTAGCAATCAACAAATTAAACTGCAGACCAGCTCAATGCGGGTACTGGTCTTCCGCTTTATGTTTTTTTAAATCATAGATTTGCTTCTCTTAGGAAGGTTGCCTTCACCACGGCTTACGGGAGCCCTCTCCACCCCAATACACATATACACACACACAAATATACACGGTGCTAGTTGGCCGTTGACCCAGAAAAAGAGTCCATTCGCCCTTTGTATATATTGTATATATGTATATATATATATATATATATATATATATATATTCAATTTGAACCCCAACCAAAGCACACCTTTTAAGTAGGGGGCTACTATCGGAGACATAAGTTGCAGGGATATTTTGAAAGGAGATGAGTAGCAAGATGTCTGTTTACATTACACTTGAACTTCTGCATGTCAGTACAGTTGGGAAAGCAGGGTCCTAGAAGGGAATTCAAAATCTAGCAGTTCTGGAGAAGAGACGTATTGGTGTAGAAGGCTTTCTTGCACCTAGGGATCTCAACTGCATATGGCTGGGATTTAGCTACTTGTCGGGTTTGTCGGGAGTATTTATGTCGAGGGGCTACAAGTGCTTGTAATTCGTCAGAGCATTCACCATTAAAGTTCTTGTAAAATAGGCAGAGGGATGCAACATTTCGTTGATGGGAAAGTGGCTGAAGCCTAGTTGACAGTCCAGGACCTATTAGGTTTGCGACGCTCTTTGAAACTGTCCAGGAGTTGGAGGCAAGTAGCAGATGCACCATCCCACATGTGACAACAGTACTTCATACATGGGTGAATGGTGGCCTTATAAAGGTACAGGATACTTTCAGGTGTGAGCAGCTTTCTAGCATGGTAGAGAGAGCCTTCACAGCAGCCGTGGCAAAACTCTCTATATATCTATTCCAGTTCATATTTCCTGTGAACGTTAAGCCAAGGATTTTAAAGGAAGTACTTTCAGGTAATATGTTTTTGGCCATTTCTATTGGTGGTAGAGAAGGTTTCTTGTAATTATTGAAGGAAACAAAGTAAGTCTTCATTTTTGTCCCCATATATATATATATATATATATATATATATATATATTTATATACACGCCGTTTTTAACTGCTTATAGATAATATAGAATAAATATAAATAATAGTTATATTTAAATAATAAATATTTAAATCTGTCAAGTCTGACAAATTATTGGATCATTAATTCGATACCGGTAGTTAAAGCATATGTAACTAAGCAGATTAAAACGGTAATAAAGAAAAAAAAATATTTTGGTCAACATCAGTATTGAGCCCTATTTTATTTTTACAAGGTGGTCACCACTTATCAAGGCCCGGAAGCCACTAAGGGATAAGGGTTATTGCATGTACAGTACGTTAGTGTTGAGATTTAATAAAGTGTTTACTTAAGGGGATGGTTCATCAGGAATTTGTTTATGTTGGACTTGAAGACATCCAGGTTGTAGTCAGGTGGGAAACAGCCAGACGGAACAGAGTTCCACAGGCGTGCAGTTCTAAGAAAGAAGCTTTGTTCATGTTTTGATTTAGGCACAGATAAAGAGTGGGGAAAATTTTTACAGTGGTTTCAGATAGACGGGTGTTTATCATGAAAGATTGGCGAGGGGGAACCGGAAATTGGAGCTCAGACGAGCACCTGTCATGGAAATAACGATAAAACAAAGATAGGTTCGCAAAGTCTCTTCTGTGGAAGAGAGGTTGCAGGGAAGAGAAAAAGGGATTCCCCACTAAACCACAATGTCTATTTTGTACTCTGTCAAGGCAGGATAGGCTTTTTTAGCAGCTCCTGCCCACATATGGCAGCAGTATTCAATCCTTGGACGTATCTTGGCTTTTATAGAGATAAAGAATTGCATCAGTAGTGAGATATCATCTGGAGCGGTAGAAGGATCCCACCATCTTTCCAGCGACCTTGGCAACAGATTGATGTACATGTTCTATTTAAGATCAGGAGTAAAGGTCAAACCCAGAAGCTTGTCAAAACATGGGGCTTGTCCTAGACGAGAGCCATCCATTTCAATTCATGCCAGATGGCGATCAGGGTGTTGATGATGTAAAGTTAGGAGCTTGGTTTTAGATGCATTAAAGGTAACCAGCCACATCTTCCCCCATTGTACCATGCGCTCAAGATCAGAGGAGAGAGAATCAGAGAGAACTTGGTCGTTTACGGTCTTAGATGTGCTACCATAGATAGTAGTGTCATCAACATAAATGTCTACGAATGATGTAAGGATGTAATTTGGAAGATCATTAATGTAGATCAGGAAGAGAGTTGGGCCCAGGATGGACCCCTAAGAGACTCTAGCATTAATACTGCGAGCCTCTGATTTTTGTCCATCAACTACTACTCTTATGAGCCTATCAGAGAGAAATGATTTAATAATTGAGAAAACATTTCCAGCTATACCGTAGCTGGAAATCTTGTCAAAGACGTTTGATCTGTCAAGAGCAATTGCCCTAGAAAGGAAGCTTTTGTCAAGAGATTCGCTTATCCTATGAGATATAACCGTTAGCACATGTGCGGTAGATCTTGCAGAACGGAAACGATATTGTGTGTCACTAAGAAGATTATTTCTGTTGAGGTGGTTGACTACTTCTCTATTTTACTCATGACACACAGGAGACTTATTGGTCTGTACTGAGAGGGAGATGACATCACCTGAGTTTTTAAATACAGGGCATACTTATGAGGTATTCCAGCGTGCTGGAAAGCACTTCTCCTTAAAGCAGTGCTTAAACAGTTTCGTAAGTGTGGGAGCAATTTCTGGTTGAAGCTTTTTTAACACTATAATTTGGATGCCGTTTACTGGAATCAAGGTTCTTGATTAGCTTGGCGACCTCATGCAGAGATATTTGTATGTTACCTAACGTGTTGTGTGTTATAGAGGAAATACAGGGAATTGATGGGCTTCGTCACATAGGATAGAATTAGCTGCAATGTACTTGGCCAATAGTTTGGCCTTGTTTGATGCTGACGAGATGACCTGTGGTCCATTGATAATGGTTGGGATAGAATGCACACTTCTGTTCAGGATCCTATTTGTTATTTGCCAAAACTGGTGGGAACCAAGCCGCTGATCAGCTACTTTGGATTTAACGGATTTAACGGACTGAGCATATATCTCTCTTGCATTTTTTGTTACTCTTTTACAGTGGTTACTGGTGTTCCTGAAAGCAGCTTTAGTCTCAGTGCATCTATTACGTTGGTAGTTATGGGAAAAGTGATTTTTGTGCGCGATGGCAGCAGCACATTCTGGGAAGAACCATGGCTGGCTGTTGGGGTTTTGTTGGAATTTTTTAGATGGTATGAATCGGTCTATGCCTACAATTAACCGTTCGGTTAGGTCTGATACTATAGAGGACACATCCTTTTTAAACATGGAATGCAGAGGTAGATCAGATATGAATGCATGGAAGCTATCCCAGTCAGCCATGGAGTATCGGTATACAGTACGGTGGAGGGGTACATCTAGGGATATTACATTTCATTCTTATCTTAACTAATACAACGGAGTTGTCAGAGGATCCTACAGGAGAAAGAAAGGAACACGAACATAGCTCAGGGGAAGTTGAGAGAAAAAGGTCTAGAAAGCTTGCATACTGACTGGTAGTATTGGGCACACGGGTGCGCTCGCGAACAATCTGATTGAGGTCATAGGCAATGGCAAAATCATGACAGAACCTCCCCTCATCATCTGTCTTATTTGAGTGGGTCAGCCATTCCACGTTATGGACATTGAAGTCACCACAGATATGAATGTTAGCCGAGGGGTGTGCAGACAGTATGTGGTTTATTTTGTCAGATATACTCTCAAAGATAGTAACTCCGCTGTTATGGGGCTGATAGAGGGAAAATATAAAGGCAGTGGTGTAAGCAAGTGCAACCCGGAAGCACATATAAGTTAAATTAGGATCTTAGCTGGAAATATCCCTGCCACACGGGAAGCCATCTTTAATGTAGGCACATATTCCATGCCATGGCAATTTTGGGGGTCAGAGTTAGATGTTAAGTTAGAGTTTCCGTTAATTATGAACTCACGGCCCTATTCCAGTTTCGCTTAGAAAGAATATGTCCGGTTTCGTCTCCTGTAATTGGGTTTCAACCTCTGGAAGGTTGGACGTAGACCCCTGATGTTGGAGAAGGAGACATGGTAGTAGGGGTCTATGTTGGAGGATGGAGTTCTAGGTTTATTCGAGTTTTTTTCTGGAGATATTTTATGTTGAAGTTTTGGGATTTGTGGAACAGATTGGCATACTTGGTTAGAGCAGGATAAATAGGGAAATTAAGAGAGAAAAGGACAGGAAATTTTTTTTTTAATTTGTAATTTTTTTTTTTTGTTTTATGTAGCACATGAAAAGGTAAAGCCGTAACAATTACCCACTAGTATGACATCGAGAGGCTCCATCAGAGACCACTGCATAGTCCAGAATCCATTCACCAAATGGCAATACAGCAGCCCCAGTACTTTGAACCTGCTGATAGGACAGCCTCCTTAGTGGTTAATCCAAGGTTCGGGTCCCTGATTATCAGGCGGATAATGTCAGCCTAGACGAAACGTTTACCTCCAGCACCCTTACTAGTGACATGGCCACAAGGATAGACATAGAGACAGAAAAATATCCGACATCTCAGACTACTGTTCACACAGTACTACCGACCTGGAAAGCAGCTTTTTCTTTACCCTTTGTCATAAAAATCAGTCATTTGAATGAGGACTAAGGGACAAAAAAAGGGAAGCGAGAGTTACTGGAGCTGCCGATAACACATCCACTGCATTATCTACTCTTCGTTAAAAAGAAAAGTGGAATAGGTACGAGGGACTTATTAATATCCACTAAGTCCAGTGCTCAATTATCAATTTAGGACGCTGTTTGAAGATAATCACCCCTCCTATATTAATGCGGGATGTTTTTAGTGTTATCTATCTCGAGTTTAAATCTTCGAGCTTCACCTTATAATATAAAACCAATAATGAACTTTTATGAATTTGTGAAGTCGGCTTAATTTTGTATTAATTTACATTTTTTTTAGTTTAGTTAATAGTTCATGGTTTTAATTTGGAAGGTTCTCGTTTTCATGGTCATGAGTTTCCTGGTTTTCTGGTCGAGCTGTCTCAGTTCTTCTTTTCGTTTTACATGTAACAAAATAATATTGGTTAATATCTGACAAAAAAAGATTTCAGAACAAAAAAGAAAAAAGCAAGACAAGATAGGTAAAGTTAAGTTTCGAGTTTTAAGTCAAAGCTACAATAAGAAAAGAAAAAGAAAAATATATTTGCAATACAACATGTTAGCGGTAATAACCTGGCATTTAGATGTGGTTAATTTTCCTTATTTTTCGTACCAGTTGATGGTGGCCGAGAGGTAACATTCCTAGCAAATTTCAAAAATAGCCTTGGAGCTGTTTTTGAATCTCTCAACCACTAGCAATCGTCACTTCCTGCATTGATGATTGCGAAAACATGACGCACTAATAATTATATATATATATAATAATTAGTGCATCATGGTTTTGCAATCTCTCTCTCTTTCTCTCTCTCTCTCTCTCTCTCTCTCTCTATATATATATATATATATATATATATATATATATATATAATTTGAGGTTGCTATTTTTCAAAATATGTAGAAATTAAGTTTCATCCCTGCAAAGATTTGTAAGGATATTGCATGGAATTGATGTTGTTATGCGATGCGTTTTGATATATTCACGTGGTGTTAGTTTGCTAGTTAGTCAATCAGATTATATATATAAATATATATATATATATATATATATATATATAGTCAATCAGATTCTCATATATATATACATTCTTATATATATATATATATATATATATATATATATATATATATATATATATATATATGGTTGCTTTTTTTCAAAAGTAGGTTAACCAATAAGATATAACGAGGTTTATACAAGAGTGCACAATACGGAAGGCAACAAACGCTTATTTACGAAAGCGGAATTCAAAATGAAATCCGAAAATCAACTTTAAGCAAAAGAACGCTGGGTGTTTTTTTTCAGCCGTCCAGAGAACAGGGTTTATTGGGTGGGAATTTGTTAGTTTATTCACTTATTTACCGTGTCTTTATTCAGTCTTTCATATTTGTGTTAGGGGTTAGTGTTTGTAAGGTTAGGGGTTGTAAAGCAAGAACAATGTAGATGTTATCTTAAACAAGTGTTAGGTTAGCTTGTCTGATTGCCCGCCGGATGGGACTATAAGGGTAGGCTGTTTGTAATTCCTCTTTTATTATTTGTTTTAATTTAATATTCCTATTTGTCTTTGCTAAAAGATTATTTTCAGTCTGTTATAGAGAAATGATAATAGTTCAACAAGTGAGTTTTTTTTTATATATCTTCTTCATTACGTATTCAGTCTGATAGGAGGGGGTCCTTTATAGAAAGACGAAAAACTTCAAACATAAACTCAGTTTTTTGTTTGTTTTGTTTTTATATCTTGTAACGTCCTTTGGGTGTATGTTTCTTTGCCGTTATTCGTTACAGTTTTCACATAACTTTTCCGCGGTGTTAATTGGGATATTTTTCGCTTTAGGGAAACAGGTAGCTAAGCGTTACATGAATAATTCGCCTCTCGCCGGCATAGTTTTTTTCTTCCTGCGTTCTCACGCCTGAAGACACGTCATAGCTGTTTGCAGGCTGCAAAGAAATGAGGTTGAACCCTACTAGAAAATGGGGAAAGATTCATCCCTGCTTATTTTCTCTCCTTCGCATTTCAATCTAAAAATAGATTTGATGAAGTCTTTTTTTCCTTTTCCGTGGCTGAAAAAATACTTCTGGACCTTTGGTTTGCGAGATCGTATCATAGTGTAGTATCTGTTCTCATGCTACACTTCACTTTTTCTTACCTTGGTCAGTGGAGAAGAAATACTTCATGACTGAGGTAATTTCCACTTTTGTTCACATCCAGGGTGCCCTTCTCTGGGAGTTGAATTTCCCCATATCAAAACCGATCTTGTGTATAATTCTGCCCTCGTAGGGAGACAAGTACATAGAAAATAGATATGGTTGCACTCTCTCGTCCCTTTTGATGTTAGTAGAAGGGTTTAAAAAAAAACGAATGAATTGGACTCTTGCTCAGTGTAAACAAATATCAATATTTATTCTATTGTTAACAAACAAGGAGAAAATATATGATGTCGAGTTGGTTATCTATAAGAGGATGCATAATAAAATGGAAATAAATGAAACATTAAGAGAATAAAAAGTCACCAGGTAGCAAGATTATAAACAAAGTTTTGTTAATGAAAATTTGGGAAAAACGAAATTTTATAACAAAACATGTTTAAATATAAAAGCTATTTTTATGTTAGTAAATATCCATAGTGCAAACGTGTTTGGGAGACAAAGTTAAGTAAAGGTTTAGAAACGTGTAAATCAAAACATTTATCGTGTGAATATGCGTGTATAAGTAATATACATATTTCGCAGTGTGGCATTTTGTATGTATGAAGTACAAAGAAACAACTATACATTGGCAGTATTTAATCTTTCAATATATATATATATATATATATATATATATATATATATATATATATATATATATATATATATAATAGGACAACAAGAGTATGAAATGAAGTCACAAAACTATATATTGGTAGGTATAGAATGGAGCATTTATTGAATAATAGAATACAAGCAAAATTTGGGGAATAGAAGGGACTTTTTATGCCAGGGCAATTCGAAGCCTAATGATTCTCGTCAGAAGAGAAGGTGCTAGGCAGCTTGAGAAAGATGCGGCGTCTAGTGTAGGGTTCATTAGGGACGAAGAAGATTAAGAGCAATTATAAAATGTTGGTAGAAGCTTTATTGAATTCTAAATAAATAAAGGAGAAGCTTGTTATATATAGTATGATATATAAGATTGTATATGGTCTTTAACATAGTTTTGAGTTTAATGGATATATGTTTTAGGGTTCAATTAGGGGTGTATTATTGCCACGTGGTAATTTATTTTAACGGTTTGTGGGGTGTCTATGGAGTGGTATTTTTGACAGGTGCTACCTAAACGGCAAAAGGCAGCTATAAAATCGCTTATAATTTGGGAGGGTGTTATGCAATGTTGTAATATTGATTAGGTAATATGCGGCAATATTTTTAAGTTTCTTCTGTTATGATATAGAGAATATGATTATAAGTGGTCGGCCGGAGGATCGGATGGCAATGTCTATGAGTGTGTTTCACTCGAAGCAAAAGGTTTAAGGATACATATAGTTGGCAAAGTGGAAGAGTAAGGAGACATTTACTACTTATAAAAGTGGTAATAATATCAACAATAGCAAGGTAATTATAAAAATGAGAATTATAATAATAATGATAATCATAATAATATTAATAATAATAAAGATAAAATAAAATAACAGTAAAAATGAAGATAAAATAAAAATAAAAATAAAAATAATATTACCAATAGCTGTGATAAAATTAATGTCAATGCTAATGGTAACAACAATGAAAATGAAGATAATAGTAACGCTTATAATAACAATGACGGGGATAGTAACGGGATAATAATAAGAACAACAGCAATTATAATGATGCTAATAATAATAATAATAATAATAATAATAATGATAATAATAATAATAAAGGAGGTAAAAAAGAGGAGGAAAAATTTAGCCATGGCATGGATCGACTACAAAAAAGCGTACGACAGGATCCCCCAAGCATGGATAATAAAATGCCTAAAAATGTATAAAATACACAGCGGGATCACCAATGTAATAGAAAATGCAATGAAAACATGGAGACTGGAATTGACAGCCGATGGACAAGACATAACAGAAATTAACATACAAAGGGGAATCTTCCAAGAAGACTCGCTATCACCACTACTGTTCATCATAGCCATGATGCCCTTGAACAGTATTCTGAGAAAGTGCCAAGCCGGATACAAGTTCCCCAATACACAGGAAAAAATGAACCACCTGATGTACATGGACGATCTGAAACTTTTTGCAAAGACCGAACAGGAGCTAGAGACACTAATTAACACTACCAAAATCTTCAGCCGAGATATCCAAATGGAATTTGGAATGGAAAAGTGCGCACTACTAGTTATAAAAAAGGGAAAACTGGAAACGACAGAAGTTATGGAACTACCCAACCAAACAGAAATGAAGGCACTAGAGGAACCAGACAACTATAAATACTTGGGAATTCTGGAAGTGGACAACCATAAAAATAAGAGAAATGAAAGAGAAAATTAGAAAGGAATACCTCTGGAGAACAAGAAAACTCCTGGAAACGAAATTATATAGCAGAAACCTAATAAAAGGTATAAATACATGGGCAGTGTCACAAGTGAGGTACTCTGGACCGTTTATAGGCTGGACAAAAGAAGAACTGAGACAGCTCGACCAGAAAACCAGGAAACTCATGACCCGCAACAGAACTCGAAAACGAGAACCACAAAATCCTATGGGACATGGACATACAGACGGACAAACCCATCCAAGCAAGAAGACCAGATGTTGTAATAATTAACAAGAAAGAGAAATCCTGCCAAATCCTAGACTTTGCTGTCCCAGCTGACCACAGGGTTAGTATGAAAGAAAAAGAGAAACGAAGCAAATACACAGAGCTAGCCAGGGAGTTAAAAGGGATTTGGATGATGAAGAAAATCAAAATAGTACCGGTAATACTAGGAGCACTAGGAACAATTCCGAAAAACTTCGAAATAAGAATGGCAGAAATTGGAATCAGAGGAATAGCTGCAAAAATACAACGCCTAACGATAAAGAAAACGGCTGAAATATTAAGGAAACCCCTAGACTGTGGGCAATAACACAAGACAATATGACAAAGAAGAGTTACAGGAAATGAAGAACGCCGAAGTTGCATATCAACAAGTTCTACACCACCATTATGCATCCCCCCATTGTCTCATCACCGTCCCCCCCCAATAGAAAAGTGATACCAAAGAGCCTAGAAGGGTCAAGGAGGATGGAAAGACCGAGGGGAGAGCGCTGGCCAGACCTCCGCTGGACAAGCGCGAAGAGAACTGGGATCGTGGGGAGGCTTAGTGCCACTCAAATTCCAATATAAACCAATGTTAATAATAGTTACTAGGGAATGCGTAAAAGAAAGGGATACAGACAAATGGGGTGTTAGAATAACAGAAAATAAGGTTGAGGAGTGAGGGAAAGTAGTTCCGTGAAAAAATAAAATAAAGTAAAATAAAAGAATATATATATATATATATATATATATATATATATTCTTTTATTTTACTTTATATTTTATTTTATATATATATATATATATTGTTATATATATATATGTAGAGAGAGAGAGAGAGAGAGAGAGAGAGAGAGAGAGAGAGAGAGAGATTTTGTTATTGTTTTTTCAAGCGATACATACGGTTAATATTGGCTCCGCCTCGAAGCTCATTTTTTTATTTACTTAGAAAGTCGCCCTTTTTTAATTTGTTTGGACGTATATAACATTTTTATTTATTTATTATTTTTAAAACATATATATATATATATATATATATATATATATATACACAGATACACAAAGAAAATACACACACCTAAACAAAACAAAGTGAGGGTATATTGAAAGTAGATGTAGAATTAGCCAGGAAAGCATAAGAGTTCGGTGGGCAAAGAAAACCTAGGTTTATATTAAAGAAGTCCTTCACTGGGAAAGATAGTTTCAAGAGTCCACATTAAAACTTTAAATTTCTTGAAATCCGATTATAAAGGCCATCAAATTTATGTTTTTTTATGAAAAAGCAAGGCATAGAAAATTGAATACATACTTTCTCGTTTATGAACACGAGGGACAGGTCTGTACATTCGGCGTAGCTACTTATTGTAATAGTTCTAATGCCCAAGAGATGTTGCAAGAAGCATGTCCGTTAAAATTCCATATTTCTCCAATAAACTGTGTTAAATTGATTGGGTGGTCTTGCATAGATGCGCTGGTTTGGTGAATTCTTTTTCCTCCTATTTTGGATGGCAAAAACCGGTATTTGTTCAATCGGAGACTCGTGTGATGGAATTTACTCGAAGCTGGACTGGAGCTGCGTTAAATCTAGCAAGATTATCAGTAGGAAATGACGACTAGAAAGGAATTTGGAAGGAATTTAGAGATGGTACACGTGTTTGCTTGTGGGGAATTGGGATCGCACTTGACTGGTAGTCGGAAGGGGTAGAAGAGGGATGGGGATGTGTCTGTATGGATGACGTGGGTGGGTTGGGCTGAACCAGGGGGGGCTTATCTTATGTTATATTTTCGGTGCATTTAAATGTTTTAATGTAAAGACTACTGGAATGAATATATAAAAGTGGACGTATATATACAGTTCTGGGAGAAAGTTTCTTTTTACGGCCTCGACCCGTTAAATTTTGAATTGTATTGAAAACACCATATTTCTTGATAATGTTTCTCACTGTTGACACAGGAAGTTCAAAGCGATTAGAAATGGATTTGTATCTACTATCGTTCATGTATGCATCCACTATTTTCTGTCTAACATTGAAACTGTGTTCCTTAATTTTAGCCATCTTTGCAGTCTGGTGTTATTGATAAAGAGAAGGATTGACTAATGCACGTTATTTATAGAAGACTTTGGAACGTTCTAGAAGATGATGCAATTCCAAAATCATAATAAACATGTATTATATAAATGTTCATCGACAGTTTAATAAAAATAATTAGTGAAATAATGTTTTTTCTCCAAAGAACGTAAAAATTGAAAGAGTGCCAATAATTTTGGCTTTAACTGATATATATATATATATATATATATATATATATGATTAATCAGGCTAATATATATATACATATATATATGTGTGTGTGTGTGTGTGTGTGTGTGTGTGTGTGTGTGTGTGTGTGTGTGTGTGTAGTCATCAATATACAGTACTGTTTCGTTGTATCACAACTCATCAGGGCACCTTTCCCAAGCCGAAGCTTGGACCTAGGACCAACGCGCTGACAGTCGGCAATTAAGTAGCGGGTGAGGTTATTTACGACAGTGCTTTACCAAAAGAGATCAGTCCTCTCCCGCCGTCTTTCCTTTTCACGTAGAGTCTGTCAATATCATCCTTTGGGTGTAGTGCATTATGCATGGTCATGATTTCCCTGGTTTTGTGGTCGAGCTGTCTCAGTTCTTCTTTTGTCCATCCTATAAACGGTCCAGAGTACCTCACTTGTGACACTGCCCATGTATTTATACCTTTTATTAGATTTCTGCTATATAATTTCGTTTCCAGGAGTATTCTTGTTCTTCTGAGGTATTCCTTTCTAATTTTCTCTTTCATTTCTGTTGTTTTGATGGTGTCCGCTTCCAGAATTCCCAAGTATTTATAGTTGTCTTGTTCCCCTAGTGCCTTCATTTCTGTTTGGTTGGGTAGTTCCATAACTTCTGTCGTTTCCAGTTTTCCCTTTTTTATAACTAATAGTGCGCACTTTTCCATTTCAAATTCCAGTGTTAATTAGTGTCTCTAGCTCCTGGTAGTGTTAATTAGTGTCTCTAGCTCCTTTTCGGTCTTTGCAAAAAGTTTTAGATCGTCCATGTACATCAGGTGGTTCATTTTTTCCAATGTATTGGGGAACTTGTATCCGGCTTGGCACTTTCTCAGAATACTATTCAAGGGCATCATGGCTATGATGAACAGTAATGGTGATAATGAATCTCCTTGGAAGATGCCTCTTTTTATGTTAATTTCTGTTATGAGTTGTCCATCTGCTGTCAGTCCCTGTCTCCATGTTTTCATTGCATTTTCTATTACATTGGTGATCCCGCTGTGTATTTTATACATTTTTAGGCATTCTATTATCCATGCTTGGGGGATCCTGTCGTACGCTTTTTTGTAGTCGATCCATGCCATGGCTAAATTTTTCCTCTTCCTTTTTACCTCCTTTAGGATCTTTTGATCAACAAATAACAGATCATGTGTTCTTCTTTTAGTGGTAGTAGTAGTATATTTATGACAAATAGCGATACTGTCTAATACATTTTAATTGATTTGTAAAACCAAAATATGTAGAGAAAAAGAGAGAAATTTACTTACACTGTACGAAGACTTTATTCCGGCAAGTGGTTGCGATTCCAGAAATGTTACTTGCTTCAAAAATGACATTTGTCACTCCCCAGTCATAGACGTAGCCTGGAAAGTAAAAATTGACACACACACTCTACATCAAATATATTAGTAAATTGAAAATTATCATCATTAAACTCCAAATAAACATTTTCTCCACAAATAAACACACACACATATACATATATACATACACATACACACATTAAGAACGAATCCAGGAGAAGAGAGTTAAGTGTTTAGAAGCGAAGAGAATAAGCTGAATTAAAGAAATCGTTTGCATATTGTCATCTTTTTATTATTAGATCTTATTAGATTACAAGCTTTTAGGTTTGAAGAAAAGTAAAGTTCATACGACAGAGATCAGAATGGGATGTTTTCTATTTGGTGTCGGCATGTTATGAAGAGTTTTGTTATGAAGAATTTTGAAAAAGAATCCGATAGTCAGATTTTATTAAAATTGTTGACGTGCTATGGAGAATTTTTAATAATCATTCGGAAGTTAAATGTTGTGAAAATTGTCGTCGTGACGAAACAGAGAGATTAAGTTGTGATTCAAATGAAATGTTTTAACAGTTGTCGTCGTTTTATGTAGAAGGTTAAATAAATGTTTCTGAGACGGAGTTTTTGAAAATAGTCTTGTTATAGAAAATTTCAAATACACATTTCATAGTCGGACTTTGTGAAAATTGTTGTCGTGCTATGGAAAAAATAATTACGATTCGAGTAGGACTTTTGTGACGTGGCATCATAAAATCATGGAAAAGATTTAGTTACAATTTAAGCCAGACTACTTTTTTTAGAATTAGCGTCGTTGTGTATGAAGAACTAGCTTCTCTGGCAATGTACGAATAGCTAGCTTTGTCTGGTCGTGTAGATTAATCCAGCTGTGTCTGGAGTCGTGTAGTGAGAGCCAGCTGTGTTCGGGCTCGTGTAATTATAGCAAGGGTGTAATGATGACAACTGTGTGGGTCGTGTATTGAGAGCCAACTCTATCTAGCGTCGTGTACTGAGAGCCAGCTGTGTCTGGGATCGTGTAGTAAAGGCTATTTATGACTGATGTCGTTAAAAGAGAGCTAGCTTTGTATGGGATCGTGAAGCGAGAGTCAGCTATGTCTGGTATTATGTAAGAAGCCGTGGAAATGTAGAAATTTTATCTCATGTAATACACACACATTTTCCGATCTTCTGTAACACACACATACACATATATATATACATATATATATGTATATATATGTACATGCATATATATACATGCATATATATACATGCATATATATACTTGCATATATATATATACATGCATATATATATACATGCATATATATATATATATATATATATATATATATATATATATATATATATATATATATAGTCCGAATAATACAGAAACATTTTTCGATTATGACTGAAAAATCAAAATCCGTATGTGGAATAATTTTTAATTAAGGAATATGATGAGAGTTTTCTTCCTCACAACTATAATTCTTTGTCTTCGTAATCCCATTATAATCCATTAATATATATATATATATATAGCCCTACTCGGAAAACTGATAATCGTGAAACATTTTTCAAATGTTAGGAGTTTTCTTCCTCACAATTATAATTCTTTTCGTAAGTTTAAAAAACGCGCAGTCAAATAAAAACTAAAATGGCTTTGCTGCATCTTGAGCAACGGGTGTAACTAGTATATAGGTACAGTAAAGCATACTTACCCTCTGGATCAATATTAGATGTAATAGATCCTTTGTCTGCAGTTGGTTGTGGTATGTTTAGTCGACAGTTTAACCTCGGGCAAACAACACTCACATCATTTGTGCTGCAATTGATGAATTTCGGTAAGATTTTGTCTAAGAAAGAAAAAGATAGATATCATTTATTTTGCAAAAAGTGAATCTAGTATAAAACACTCGAATTTGAATCATCATCATCATCATCATCATCATCATCATCATCATCATCAACAGCAGCAGCAGCAGCAGCAGCAACAGCAGCAGCAGGAGTAAGTAGTAAAACTGACGAAATGTAATTTGAACATCGCAAAAAATTATAAAAAAAAACTTAAAAAATAACAAAATGTAGCAATGGTGACAAATATTTCGACAAATCATTTAAATTAAACATTAAAATATAGGAAAAAAGTCAATACAAGATACATTAGAACTTGTAAAAGTTTTTGTTCAATCATTATTCAAGTGAAATATTATGAAAAATACGTATATAGGTGTCTATACGAAAAAATATCATATTTAAGCAGACAACACCCCAAACAATTAATTTTAGGTATCTATGGTCACTATGACCAGTGACAAACTTTCCCATTTGTTGTGTATTGGGAAACTGTCGTGATGTCCACCGAATGTTTCGACTTTTGTGAAGAAAAAATGAATAAAGACTTTATTATTGGAATTTCGCGTATATATATATATATATATATATATATATATATATATATATATATATATATATATATATATATATCTTGCGTTCGACTTTAGTCAAGATTTCCTTTATTTTATCTAGTCAAGTTCATTCCATGTATTTTTCTATATTTTGTTAAATAAGGAAATACTTTGAAGAGTTTTTTGCTATTTTATTTATGTTTTTGGTTTGTTTCATAATACATAGAGATTCGAAACAGTAGTAAAAAAAAAATTAAATATACAACAAATAAATGTTACCATTGGCTATAAACGTTACTCGCAACCTACATGGATCATATTTTGTTTTTTTAGAGTACTTTTAACCACTCTTTATTCCATCTCAAATATTAACTTTGTACGCGTCGTAAGAATTCTAGAGGGCGAAAAATTCATCCTCTCCCTTCTTCTTCATAAGGAAGGAGCTAAGAGCCTCGTTTTCAGATTTGTTTTCGCGCACATTTTTGGAGACTGAATCGCGCAAACATAGAAAATAAAATGCTCAATAAAATGGAGAAGTGGTCAAAAACAAATATATAACATTTAAAATAGAAAATAAATATGAAAAACTCGTTGCCCATAAGGTTCTTTTTTTTGGGGGGGGGTAGTAACGGGGATCTTTCTTTTTCTCCCTTTCACTCTCTGCCTATATCCATCTATCTACCTATATATATATATACTAGCATAGTACCCGTCGTTGACTGGGTTCAAAAACAGCCTACAGAAAGTGGACTCTGATTTATGAAAGTATGATTAGGTTATGAAAAGGAAGGGTTGGAAAGACATAGCTTCGAATTTGGGGGGTATCAAAACCAAAGCAAAATATGATGAAATAAAAATAATAGATAAACCCCATAATTAATTATACCATACCTGTTCACACTGAAACACTTATCACAATATTCTGTGGATCTATATTAAAAAAAAAAACATTGTTAAACTTTGTGACATATTTCCATTCTATGGAGATCAGGTGCGAACGAACACGCCATAATTTTATTATACCATAGTTCTTCAAACCGAAACATAATTATCAAAGTATACTTACGCAGATAGATATGAAAAGTCTTTATTCAAATTTGTGCCATTTTCCATTCAATGGAGGCCAGGCGCGAACGCAGACCCCACAATTTAATTATGCCATCCCTATTTAAGTTGAAAAATATTTCTCAAAGTATTATTATGTACATCTATATCAAAAACACTTTTAAACGTTTAAATTTTTAATTTTTTTATTTCCATATTTTGTGGACCAGGCGCGAACGCAGACCCCACAGTTTTCATGAACCACCATTCTGCCAGATCAAACATACCCATTCATGTGTTTTGGTACATCTTCTATCATTATATGTAATCAGTTTTTTAAAATAGTCAACCATATAGGAGCCTATTCATGACCAGACACACACACACAAACATTCAGCTTTATATTATAGATATATATGAAGAGTAGGTATCTCAGAAAACTTATTTGGGGGGGAGGGTGATATCTATCCTTTTGTGGATCTAGTACGGAACAAAACTTATTTGGGGGGAGGGTGATATCTATCCTTTTGTGGTTCTAGTAAAGAAACAAAACTTATTTGGGGGGGGGGGTGATATCTATCCTTTTGTGGTTCTAGTAAGAAACAAAACTTATTTGGGGGGGGGGGGGTGATATCTATCCTTTTGTGGTTCTAGTAAGAAACAAAACTTATTTGGGGGGGGGGGTGATATCTATCCTTTTGTGGTTCTAGTAAGAAACAAAACTTATTTGGGGGGGGGGGGGGGGTGATATCTATCCTTTTGTGGTTCTAGTAAGAAACAAAACTTATTTGGGGGGGGGGTGATATCTATCCTTTTGTGGTTCTAGTAAGAAACAAAACTTATTTGGGGGGGGGGTGATATCTATCCTTTTGTGGTTCTAGTAAGAAACAAAACTTATTTGGGGGGGAGGTGATATCTATCCTTTTGTGGTTCTAGTAAGAAACAAAACTTATTTGGGGGGGGGGGTGATATCTATCCTTTTGTGGTTCTAGTAAGAAACAAAACTTATTTGGGGGGGGTGATATCTATCCTTTTGTGGTTCTAGTAAGAAACAAAACTTATTTGGGGGGGGTGATATCTATCCTTTTGTGGTTCTAGTAAGAAACAAAACTTATTTGGGGGGGGTGATATCTATCCTTTTGTGGTTCTAGTAAGAAACAAAACTTATTTGGGGGGGGTGATATCTATCCTTTTGTGGTTCTAGTAAGAAACAAAACTTATTTGGGGGGGGGTGATATCTATCCTTTTGTGGTTCTAGTAAGAAACAAAACTTATTTGGGGGGGGGGTGATATCTATCCTTTTGTGGTTCTAGTAAGGAAACAAAACTTATTTGGGGGGGGGGGTGATATCTATCCTTTTGTGGTTCTAGTAAGAAACAAAACTTATTTGGGGGGGGGGTGATATCTATCCTTTTGTGGTTCTAGTAAGAAACAAAACTTATTTGGGGGGGGGTGATATCTATCCTTTTGTGGTTCTAGTAAGAAACAAAACTTATTTGGGGGGGGGGTGATATCTATCCTTTTGTGGTTCTAGTAAGGAAACAAAACTTATTTGGGGGGGGGGTGATATCTATCCTTTTGTGGTTCTAGTAAGAAACAAAACTTATTTGGGGGGGGGTGATATCTATCCTTTTGTGGTTCTAGTAAGAAACAAAACTTATTTGGGGGGGGGTGATATCTATCCTTTTGTGGTTCTAGTAAGGAACAAAACTTA
>NC_136522.1:31523850-31563850 GCF_053919585.1 Euprymna scolopes
TTATCTTTTGTGGTTCTAGTAAGGAACAAAACTTATTTGGGGGGGGGTGATATCTATCCTTTTGTGGTTCTAGTAAGAAACAAAACTTATTTGGGGGGGGGTGATATCTATCCTTTTGTGGTTCTAGTAAGGAACAAAACTTATTTGGGGGGGGGTGATATCTATCCTTTTGTGGTTCTATTAAGAAACAAAACATATTTGGGGGGGGGGTGATATCTATCCTTTTGTGGTTCTAGTAAGAAACAAAACTTATTTGGGGGGGGGTGATATCTATCCTTTTGTGGTTCTAGTAAGAAACAAAACTTATTTGGGGGGGGTGATATCTATCCTTTTGTGGTTCTAGTAAGAAACAAAACTTATTTGGGGGGGGTGATATCTATCCTTTTGTGGTTCTAGTAAGAAACAAAACTTATTTGGGGGGGGGTGATATCTATCCTTTTGTGGTTCTAGTAAGGAACAAAACTTATTTGGGGGGGGGTGATATCTATCCTTTTGTGGTTCTAGTAAGAAACAAAACTTATTTGGGGGGGGGTGATATCTATCCTTTTGTGGTTCTAGTAAGGAAACAAAACTTATTTGGGGGGGGGGTGATATCTATCCTTTTGTGGTTCTAGTAAGAAACAAAACTTATTTGGGGGGGGGTGATATCTATCCTTTTGTGGTTCTAGTAAGGAACAAAACTTATTTGGGGGGGGGTGATATCTATCCTTTTGTGGTTCTAGTAAGAAACAAAACTTATTTGGGGGGGGTGATATCTATCCTTTTGTGGTTCTAGTAAGGAACAAAACTTATTTGGGGGGGGTGATATCTATCCTTTTGTGGTTCTAGTAAGAAACAAAACTTATTTGGGGGGGGGTGATATCTATCCTTTTGTGGTTCTAGTAAGGAACAAAACTTATTTGGGGGGGGGTGATATCTATCCTTTTGTGGTTCTAGTAAGAAACAAAACTTATTTGGGGGGGGGTGATATCTATCCTTTTGTGGTTCTAGTAAGGAACAAAACTTATTTGGGGGGGGGGGGGTGATATCTATCCTTTTGTGGTTCTAGTAAGAAACAAAACTTATTTGGGGGGGGGTGATATCTATCCTTTTGTGGTTCTAGTAAGGAACAAAACTTATTTGGGGGGGGTGATATCTATCCTTTTGTGGTTCTAGTAAGAAACAAAACTTATTTGGGGGGGGGTGATATCTATCCTTTTGTGGTTCTAGTAAGGAACAAAACCTATTTGGGGGGGGGTGATATCTATCCTTTTGTGGTTCTAGTAAGAAACAAAACTTATTTGGGGGGGGTGATATCTATCCTTTTTTGGTTCTAGTAAGGAACAAAACTTATTTGGGGGGGGTGATATCTATCCTTTTGTGGTTCTAGTAAGAAACAAAACTTATTTGGGGGGGGGGTTATATCTATCCTTTTGTGGTTCTAGTAAGGAACAAAACTTATTTGGGGGGGGTGATATCCATCCTTTTGTGGTTCTAGTAAGAAACAAAACTTATTTGGGGGGGGTGATATCTATCCTTTTGTGGTTCTAGTAAGGAACAAAACTTATTTGGGGGGGGGTGATATCTATCCTTTTGTGGTTCTAGTAAGAAACAAAACTTATTTGGGGGGGGGGTGATATCTATCCTTTTGTGGTTCTAGTAAGGAACAAAACTTATTTGGGGGGGGGTGATATCTATCCTTTTGTGGTTCTAGTAAGAAACAAAACTTATTTGGGGGGGGTGATATCTATCCTTTTGTGGTTCTAGTAAGGAACAAAACTTATTTGGGGGGGGGGGTGATATCTATCCTTTTGTGGTTCTAGTAAGAAACAAAACTTATTTGGGGGGGGGGGGGTGATATCTATCCTTTTGTGGTTCTAGTAAGGAACAAAACTTATTTGGGGGGGGTGATATCTATCCTTTTGTGGTTCTAGTAAGAAACAAAACTTATTTTGGGGGGGGGGGTGATATCTATCCTTTTGTGGTTCTAGTAAGGAACAAAACTTATTGGGGGGGGTGATATCTATCCTTTTGTGGTTCTAGTAACGAACAAACTTATTTGGGGGGGGGTGATATCTATCCTTTTGTGGTTCTAGTAAGAAACAAAACTTATTTGGGGGGGGGATGATATCTATCCTTTTGTGGTTCTAGTAAGAAACAAAACTTATTTGGGGGGGGTGATATCTATCCTTTTGTGGTTCTAGTAAGAAACAAAACTTATTTGGGGGGGGGTGATATCTATCCTTTTGTGGTTCTAGTAAGAAACAAAACTTATTTGGGGGGGGTGATATCTATCCTTTTGTGGTTCTAGTAAGAAACAAAACTTATTTGGGGGGAGGGTGATATCTATCCTTTTGTGGTTCTAGTAAGAAACAAAACTAGAAGGTGTTTATGCAAAGTATTTTTTCATATTTTCAATATATTTACATGAATGTTCAATATATTTACATGAATTTTCAATATATTTACATGAATTTTCAATATATTTACATGAATTTTCAATATATTTACATGAATTTTCAAAGCTACAATAATAAAAAGAATGAAGGTGAGCTGTGCGGCATTCTTAAAAAGCGAAAAACAAAAGAAGAGGAAGCAAAAAAGAATAAAGACTCGCCGTTGAAATTATTGAAAGGACTTCTACGACCGACATGGCGGAAACGAAAGGCGAAAAGTATGCTGAAACCGAAGTTTACGTTGATATTGATAACGTTGATACTGTTACTTCGGAAGTCGACATTGAAAGCGTTGATACATTAAAAACTGTCAATGATGATGATGCGTGTGAAGTTAAAGAATTAGAAAGGAAGTCACTACTTGGCGCGAAAACGTACATTGCAACCGATTTTACAGATGTTGGTCTATTACCTGTTGCTATAAATCATGAAATTCTCACTATGCTTGTTCGGCAGGTATCTGCTGCTCTGCAGCCCCTCGATCATGAATTCAAGGAAGTAGCGCGATCAGTTACGAAAACAAAAGGGGGCGTTATAAAGCTTACAAAAGGTGGTTTTATCGGGTTTTGCGGAACGATGAGAAAAGTTTGCCAACATCAAGTACGTCCAAGGATGGAGTACTGTTGCCACATCTGGGCAGGAGCTGCTAAAAACAGCCTATCCTGCTTTGACAGAGTACAAAATAGACTTCGTGGTTTAGTGGGCGATGCCCTTTTCTCTTCCCTGCAACCTCTCTCCCACAGAAGAGACGTTGCGAGCCTGTCTTTGTTTTATCGTTATTTTCATGGCAGGTGCTCGTCTGAGCTCCAATCCCTCGTCCCCCCTCGCCAATCTTTCACGAGAAACACCCGTCTGGCTGAAACTATAGTCAATAATTTTCCCCACTATTTATCTGTGCCTAAATCCAAACGTAGATTCCATGAGCAAAGCTTCTTTCTTAGAACTGCACGCCAGTGGAACTCTCTGCCGCTTTCCTGTTTCCCACCTGACTACAACTTGGACGTCTCCAAGTCCAACATAAACAAACTCCTGACAAACCGCCCCCTTAAGTAAGACACTCTATCAAAACCCCCAATACTAATGATTACTACAATACTATCTCATTGATTACTGTACACACAATAACCCATATCCCTGAGTGGCCTTCGGGCCTTGATAAGTGGTGACCCCAATGTAAAAAAAAATGGATGGTGTATTCTTCTTCCAGTGAAGCCTTATTTTGCTTCTGCTGCAGACTTTTCAGCTGGATTTTAAAGTTTTTCTTCTGATATCAGTTTTATAAATTGGTTGAAATAAAATTCAATGTAAAGTATATGAGCACGAAGCTAGCATATTTCATGTTTAGGCGTTCCTCAACTGGAAGCGATTTACTGTAGGAAAGGTAATTAACAAAGTAGAGTAAACTCTTATTGAGAAGGAAACTAAAGCAGTAGCGGGAAATCGTAGCTAGATTGCTGGACATCATCGTTTCTCGCCAAGCAGAACCTTGCACCACAAATCACCAGGTAGACATCCATGATGATGAAAGAGGTCACGAAAACAAAGTAAATTTATTGGCTATTATGACCCTGTGTTTCGTGACCATTTGGTGAAAGTTAAATGGAAAAGAAAATTGCTACTTCTTATCTGTCACGAGAAATTCAAAATGAATTTGTGGGCATTTTGGCAAAACAGGCGTGAAAAAAAATTATCTATCAGATCAAGAAAGCATAATTTTACATAATTTTTATAGCACTTCTACGTCTCTCAGCAGATGAGTGAGGTGTTGCGCCACGGAAAAATTGACAGAAATGAAGTGAAGGTGGAGGAGTCGTTTCTCTGCTTCATCGAAAGAAAGAGTAAAAGCTTGGAGGAAATTTCTGAACTGATTTTGAGAGAACTAGAAAACGATGGGATTCAGATTGATGATTATATTGACCACGCATTTAACAATGCCGCTGTTACGGCAGGCAACCGCCCGGATGTGCAGAAACGTATCTCCAAAATCAACCCAAAAGCTCTATTTGTGCCATACACAAACCATTCACTAAATCTGGCTTGTGTATATACAGTTTCTGTAGTGGTTCACTCTGTTACATTTTTTGGCACACAGGACCGGTTATTCTCATTCTTTTCTGCGTCTATACAACACTGGGACGTCTTGATTCAATTGACCGGTCTAAGTATCGAGCGGGCTGTGGAAACTAGAAATGTTGTGATAAAAATGTCATTGGAAGTTATCATTGCCCTAGAACAGCGCACTGAAGAAGGAGAAAATGCAACCACATGATCACATGCATCTTTAATTCTCAAATTAGTACTGTCGTTTGCGTTTCTTTTATTTCTGAGCCTTTGGAAAACTATTCTCTCAGAAATCAATGATGCCCAGAAGTATCTTCAAACAAAAGTGGTGGATTTGCAACAAAGTTCTGTCAGACTGATGGCGTTGAGAGATTGTCGTATTAAGAATAGAGAAAGAATTGTGGACGCTGCAATAGGTGAGTTAAAAAGATCTACTCTGGAATGGGGATAAGCATGGAGCGTCGTGTCCGCAAAAAGAACCGAATGGATGGTGAACGATTGACTGATGCAGCGTTGGGGTTTGATACTGAGTTGAGATAGAAAATACTATTTGTCATAGGTATGTTGAATGAAGAAATATCTTGCAGATTTCAACAAGTTCACGATTTTGCAAGTAAATACGCTTTTCTTACATCGTTAAATCTGCTTGATGAGAATTACGATTGTTAACTTGGTGACGAAGATATAGAAAAAGAGGTATTCTTTGCTGAAAAGAAGTGATTACAGTATTTTATGAAAGCTTTAGGAAAAGACAAAATCAAAGAACCTCTTGAAATTTTAAACTCCATACAGAGACACTACCTTGGAAATACAGTCTTTAATATTGCGATCTTGCTTACCCGAGCTATTAGCCTTCCCGGCTGGCAACGCTCTTTCTCGAAACTGAAGCTGATAAAGAACTACCTCCGATTAACAATGAGTCAGAAAAGGCTTACAGACTTGGCAATCCTCCCCATAGAGAGGGAACTTGTCGATGGACTGAATTTTGATAGAGTTATTGATAACTCTGCCGAAAAAAAGCGCCAAAAGTCTGTTTGTAAATTTTTAACCGACTTGATGCTATGCGACGGTTCTCTCATAAAAAAATAAATTTATAGCTTACCACGTTATCAAATGCGAGCAAGGGGAGGGGCCGCAAACCTTACGACCGTCTCGGGCGGCAAAACAGTTGCTACCTCACTATATATATATATATATATATATATATATATATATATATATATATATATTTGTGTGTGTGTGTGTGTGTGTGAAAATTACAAAATAAATGCAAATTAAACACAGAAAGAAATCATCAAAAACGAGAAATTTATTGTTTCTCCCGGTGTTTAATTATTTTTTTCTTTTTGTCATTTTCATATGTCTTGTCGCCACGGTATTTTATTTTATGATATATTATTATATTATTTTATTATATATTATTACACACACACACACACACACACACACGCACACATATATATATATATTTATATATATATATATATATATATATATATATATATATATATCAATTCCCTACACCCTAGCACGTAGAATCTGCACCATAATCACGGACAATAATCTTCGGACAATCCGACTCAAGGAACTACGAATAAATTTAAGAAAAAGAAAATACCCATCACAACTTATAGACAAAGGGATCTAACTTGCGACAAATATACCAGTAGAAGATTTGAGAACCCCTAAAGAACGAAACAAAGAACAAATCCTAACATACGTCTCCACACACAACACAAACAACCCAGAGCTTTTCACAGAGATAACGAGAAACCTCATCCTACTTAACCAAAATAGCAAACTAAACAACTTTCTTAAAACAACAAAAATAATAAAAAGCAAACGCCAACCCAAAAACCTAAAACGCATTCTTACCTCATCCAAACTCAATCAAGACGCAACAAAAGGAGTCACAAAATGCAACAAACAACGATGTGGAGTCTGCAACATAATATTAGAGGGAAAACACATACACATTTACGAACCCCATACAAACATTCAAAATTTAAAAAAAAAACTAGATTGCACCTCAAAAAACGTGATCTATGTAATAAAATGTCCAGCATGCGATAAATCCTACATAGGCGCTACAAAAAACCTTAGTAATAGAGTAGCCCTACACCGATCCAACATCAAAATCGCGGAAAATAGACACCTGCATGTATCACAACATATACACACATGCAGTGGAGGCAGATTCGAGATAATGCCCATCTTCCAAACTGACAACTACTTCTACTTGCTAACACAAGAAAAAAACTTCATAGCAAAGTTTAACCCCGCCTTAAACATCTCTCCATAATTATACACATAAATAGGCAAAACACAAAATACACTTACACGCATGCATACTGGGGTAAATGTGCACCCTCACACACGAAACAAAAAAAAGCACAATAAAGCACGCGTACACTTTCACGGGTGCGCGCATCCATACCCAGTACAGTACCATTTCTCTAAACTAAACAAACAATTAGAAATTATACGCATGTATGTGTATATACGCGCGTGTGTGCATGTATATATGTGTGTGTGTGTGTGAGTGTATACATATGTTTGTGTATGCGTGTGTGTGTATATATATATATCATCTGTTATCTATGCTACATCTTGTTTGTGTGCATACGTGCACTTATGTTTGGGTGACCGAATCCATGTATGCATATGTGCTTGGATTAGAAAAGAAAGGAAACTTCAACCAATATATACATGAGGTGGGATGTATGAATATGTATGTGCATGTGTGATTGTGAGTGCATGTGCCCATATATATATATGGGTGGATGAATGTATACACATTCGTATGTGTGTGTGTATATATATATACATATGTATGCACATGTATGAGTGGGTAAATGTGTTCGTGTGGATATGGATATACGCGTATGTGTGAGCCCCTGCATATGTCTGTGTGTGTGCATGTGTGTGTATATGTGTATGTGCCTACATAGTATGTGGATGTTTGTGAGTGTATATGCACATACATGTATGTGTGTATATATATGTATGTATATGCGTGTATATGTGTGTATATATATCTTCTCCTACCTATTCTCCATCTTACCTGTGTGTGTGTGGGTGCGTGTACGTATGTCTGAATGATTAAGCGCATATATACATGCGTGTTTTGGTTGGGGAAAAAAGTATATATATATATATATATATATATATATATATATATATATTAAAAAAAATAATAATTGACGTGTTAGTGGTGGATGTGTGTGAGTACGTGTGTAAGTGTGTAGGTGGGTATGTATATATGTATGCTCCTACGTATATTTCTATGTATGTGCGTGTGTGTATGTCTGTGTGCCCGCGTGCGTGTGCGTGTGCATGTGTACATGTACATGAATGTATATGTATGCGTGTGTGATTGTGTGTGAGTGTGTGCTATACATGTGGAAAGAGAGTCTTTAAAAAGAACCCTAAAAAAACATAAAAACCTTCACCAAATGGACCAAAAGCCCCTCTTTGAATATAACTTTGACCGGACACTTTGAACACTTACAGTTGGAGTCAGAATGTCTGAGACCACACATCACTCTGAAAAACACATTTAGTATCAGCGGAGGTAAAAATAACTTTCCAAACTCCCATTTTAAAGAAAAACTTTTTACGAAAACATCTGAAGAGAGCACACCCTAATCTCGAAACGCGTTATAAAAATATTTCAAAATAAAAATATGATGAAAACATTTTTAAAAAAACCCACAATTGTTGATGGCTACACTCTTTTAAATATATATATATATATATATATATATATATATATATATATATATATATATATATATATATATATATATATATATATATTTTACAACATATCTACCAACAAGTTTAAACTAATAACCTAGTAGAGGATGGGATCAAGTGGTTGGCTGCGAAGAATAGCGACATTCGCCATTCACTTAGTGTTTGGTTGCGCTTGTGATCGATCCCTTGCCAGTCGAAGTTTCGTCCTCGACAATCACTTTGACAGAAACTATATCATTTCGGTGACATTTTAGCAGTTGGACTGACAAAATATTCAGTGTAACCCCAGGAGGTCGACCCTCTAAGGCCTTGCTCCTCGGTTTTCAAGTTGAGCAAGTGTAATGCATGTTGTGTAAGCTGCCTTCACTGGGGAAAGCCGACAGGGTACTCAGACTTATTTTTGCAAAAACAGAGCGAACCTCCTATACAGGCGTTGGCCCATTCATACTAGCTTCTGATCTTATGTTAAATCCTTTGGCGGTGAGTAAAAGGTAAATAACGGTTGGTAGCGAAGAAAACAAGAACTGATCGCATGCTTTCTATTAATTTTTCCTGATAAGATTATAAGCTATTTTCGACAGGAAATGTGAAGTTGATGCATCTGAGGCAAGAGTCTAACATTTTTGAAATTGACGTCGTCAAGTGATAGAGGAGAACAAATTACAATTCGTCTTGGATTAATGAGAAATAGCGTCCTATTATAATAGTGTAAAGTAAGCCTGCTGTGTGTAGTGTTGTGCAGAGTTAACCAGCGGTGTTTAGGATCGTACAGAATCAGCCAGCGGAGCCTAGGATCGTTCGGAGTGAGCCAGTTGTACCTAGGGTCGTGCAGAGTTAGTCAGCTGCGTTTAGGGTCGTGCAGAATTAGCCAACTGTGTCTAGGGTCGTAGAGTCGTGCAGAGTTAGCCATCTGTGTCTAGGGTCGTGCAGAGTTAGCCATCTGTGTCTAGGGTCGTGCAGTGTTAGCCAGCTGTGTTTAGTGTCATGTATAGTTAGTCACCTCTATCAAGGCTTGTGTAGAGTTAGCCAGCTGTCTAGGGTCGTTCAAAGTGAGTCAGCTGTGGCTGGATTCGTGCAGAGTGACCTGGGTGTGTCTGGGTTCGTGCAGATTAGTCAGTTGTGTATGGGGTCGTGTAGTGAGAGCCAGCTAAATCCAAGGTCGTGTATTGATAACCAGCTGTGTCTGGTGCCGTGTAAGAAGCATTACAAATGTAAGCTCCGATCTAATCACTGGTTTGTATGTTAAATGATCGTTAAGGATCCTGAATCCTCTGATTTGAATTGCATTAATTTGCATATGAATTAATTAGCTGCGTTTAGTACTAATTCGAGAAAAGAGGGAGTCAGGTGTTTTGCCATCAAAGAGAACAATCCGAATGTAAAAAGTCAGGTGCATGTTGTCAATTACTTTATTTTCATGATAAGAATGCATAAAGTCAATGTTATTAATCTCTCAGCCGACTTATCATCTGTACTTAAGATGTGGAAAATATATTTTTGAATACAAATTCACACTGTTTGATTGTATTTACTGGACCAAACTAAGGGGAGGGAATTATAGCGTTACTTTTAGGGCGATACAATGATTTTGTTCCAATCAAACTTCCCTCCTTTTATTAATAGCGTTTATAATAATTAAATATTATTATGTATTGACATATTTACCTTTTAATGGCTCATCAGTATATATAGACCTCCATAGACAAACGCACACGCACACACGCATGCGCATACACGCACACACACATTCACACACACACACACACACAGATATATTGATAGGTGTTTTAGTGTCGGCAAACTTTAAATTGACAACTCTATTTTCTTTAATTACAGCTTTGGCAACTATCGATTATTTTAAATTTATCTGGGTTAAGCAATTCACCATGAAGAGACTGATACTTGAGCAGCGCTGTGAAATTGTACAAATTTATTTAATTTATATTTGATGAACGAATAATTTCACGAAATTATCATGTCAAATGGCCATCTCGTTCGTCCGATTTAACCCCATTAGATTATTTTCTTTGGAGATATATAAAGTCCCATGTCTACGCTGATAAACCAGACAGAATAAATCATTTTGAAGACAACATTCCATGCGTTATTGTCGAAATACAGCCTAATTTAATGAGTAGTGTTCGTGAAAATCGAACCTTTAGATTACGCCATACACGCACGAACCAAATGCCCGAAATTGTATTAAAATCAAAAATGCTGACAACACTTACTACTCTTATATCCTAATCTAAAATCAGCTCAGTTTCTGAAAAAATCAGGCCTTTTATATCTCACGGGAAGCATCTAATTTGCATATTAGGTGACAATATCGCAAGCATATAAAGAGAAACAGCACCTTTTTTTAAAAAAAATTTTCTTCATTCTTTTTTGTCTGTGCGGAACTCTACTGATTGCGCACGAACAGGTTTGTACTAATTCTTTAAGCGTTTTATATAAAGTTAGTAGCAGATAGTTTATACAACGGACACGTGTCTGGAGAGATGCTTCTCAGGCTGGTATGCGAGTAGGAATATCGCGCGCACACACACAAGCGTTGCTCAACATGCAACGATTATTTGTCCTCGTCATGACTTCCGATTTCTCGGACAGGTGGCGTCTCTACTTCCTGTTTCGCCTTCTCTGTCTCTCTTATTTTTTGCCATGTGCGCGTTACTAAAATAATATATTTCAATTTTTTATATCATCATAGAGAACGAGCGACAACAAGTCTACCGAAAACTACAAATTTTTCGTCCAAATTATCGATGTAGACAGACGTACATTACATGCGATTCGACAGGCGTGACTTTCGTTTTAAGGTAAAACGACATGTATACATAAACGAACTCGTGGGAACACTTTATACAATCAACTTATCAAAACTTTTACTGTACATATATACAACAGACATTACAAGTTAAAAAGTATCCTTATGCGTGTACACCCCCACACACGCTTGTATACACAAAACACTCTCTTATTGTTCTTATTTTCTCCATTAAAAATTTTGTGGATTGTAAATATGTAAATTTTGTTTCTATTATTGATTGTTTATTTTGGAACATGCAAAATACATACCGCAACAAATTGATGACCTCCCACCTTCAACCTCCAAAAATATTGGCAGACACTTCTCAAACTTATATGCGAATAGGTATGTCGCACATACACACACGCACATAAGCGTTGCTAATATGCACCGGTTATTTGCCCGTGTCGTTATTTCCGATTTGTCCGGCAGGTGACGTCTCTACTTCTTGTTTCGCCTTCTCTCTCTCTCTCTATCTATCTATCTATCTATCTATCTATCTATCTCTATCTATCTCTATCTCTCCTCAACATGCTTACTGACTTTCCACAAAACGACTAATGGCAATATGCTACAATTGTGGCTCTTGATGGCGACTTTATTTTTCTCGTACCACGAAAGAATATTGGATCTTCGCAAGCAAAATGGTGATCACATAAACAATAATAATTTTCTGTACTTGCTAACTTCAACTTACGTCTGAAACGCCAGATTTTATTTATAATTTTCACTGAGATGATGAAGTGCAAACATTCCATCACATGCGTTTTAGCTACGTGTAACAAACTTTAACCTATCTTCGCAAGCTATCTCTATATATTTTTTTACCATGTGCGCATTAGTAAGATAATATATTCCAGTTTTTTATATCGTCATAGAGAACGAGCGACAGCAAGTCTACCGAAAACTACAAATAGCGACTATCACGTTGTTTCAGCTTCAAGTTTCCAACATCAATATGGAAGAAAACGAGCAAGAGCAAACCAACCGACGTAAATTAGTAAAAAAAAACCATGCGACTTCAACCTCGCAGAGTAAAACATTTGTTTTACTCTTCGCACGTGCACACTTAAAAAAAGGAGTAATAAACTGCCATGCGCACCGACATACGAGCCCCGTGCTGTCTCATGTACAACACACTATTTCAATAACACCGAGTTTTTGACTTCATATTGACGTTGAAAAGTAAGTCAAGCTCTGCAATATCTTACGGCATATCAACCCTTTCTAGCAACATCTTATGGCATACACACCCTTTCCAACAACAAACACGACAAGCAAACTCACAAAGACATTTATCAAGCAATGTAAACTCCTGGAATTAACAACGACCTCAACGACAGAGGTTTCCTCAGTCAACATGAGTTAAGCTGCAAAATGCACACTACTAAACTCATTCCTGGGCGTCCAATGATCCAATCAACTCACTTGCTATACCAATCATTTTTAACTTGTCACTTTCAATGGAACGGATCCATTTTTCATGCACTCACTTGCAACAGTGCGTGCCTAATGTCGACAATACGCTTTCTACGAAACGGATTCATTTTTCTCGCCCTCACTTGCGATTATGCGAGCGTATTCTAGACTACACGTTTCTCTGGAATAGATTAATTTTCTGTAGACACACTTGCGGCCGTACGCGACTAATTTCGACTAACTTCGAAAAACTATGCAGACCACTTACATATGCTTTCTAGACTCGGCAACACAATGCAGTCTGCGACCGCAAATCTCTCGCACTAACAATTCACAACGATCATCCTGTGACCTTTACACACAGTTACACAGGCTTTGAAATCTCTGCACTTAATATCCTTTCCTGTCGCAGCCTCTTTTCTCAGCCGGCAGACGCTTTTTAGTGTTACAAATCGACATCAAATATTTTTGTTTATCTGCTAGCGATAGGATACACATTTGATTGTATGTTCAAACTGAGCGAGAATCCACTAATTCCTTATCCTTTCAAAACCCAGTATTAAAATCAGTCTGAAGAAATTCTCTTCCACTGACCGAGGAACGAAAAGGTGAAGTATGACAGCAGAAGAATAATTGCACTGTGATCCGATCTCGAAAACCAAAGATTCGACCAGTTAGAAATATTTCACCAGCCACGGAAAAAATAAAACGATTTCGTAGATTCTATTTTTAGACCGAGATGCGAAACAAAGAAAGAACAAAGCAGGAGGCGGACCCCCTCCCTAACCCATTCCGACAGAGCCCAGCCTAATTTTTCTCTGGCACTCTTAAGCGTTTTCAAATATGACAGCACCGAAGGAAAAAGTACCCCGATCAAAAGCGAATTGAAACGCTTAGCTATCTTTTTTTCTCGAAGCGAAAAGTATCCTAATTAGTTAACACCACGTAAAAGCTATTTTGGAAAAACGAAAATGAATGCCGACAGACATGATATGCAAAACAAGGGTATTGAAACACTGTGAATTTATTATTCGAATTTTCTTCCACCACAAGAGAATCCTATCGGACTGAATGTGTCGCTCATAAGTTGTGAAAAGAAAAAGGACAAAACAAACAAACAAAAAGAAGACAAGAAAAGGACTCGTGAGTGTAATTTTTGCTTTTCGTTCTGTCAAACTGAAGATTGAATTTTTCCTGGTGGTCGTGGAGTCTGATCGCGCTGCTAATCCTTTTTCTTTCTGTTGTAGGATTCTCCAGACATACAAACACACGCACGCATACATACACACACACACACACACACACACACACACACACAAACAAAGACGATTTCCCTTATGTATCCAGGGCATTGCTCGTTCAGATGGTTTTAGTTTCAACTGGTCGGATGCGGTTGACAAAAGTTCTTAGCAGACATGCAAACACACGCACGCATACACACACAAAAACAAAGACGATTTCCCTTTGTATAATAGACTAGCATTTATACCCGGCGTTGCCCAGTTGGACATGAAGTTTGGTTTGGGCACAGCTGCTTTACTAAAGATATTGAGCAATCCCCACAAAAAGGAAGAAGTTGGTGACAACATTCTCATCAGCTCGTGCATAGAAATCCCCCTAAAAACATAAAGTAAATGAACCAAAACAACCCTTATTTCAATCAAAGTTGCAGCGAATGCTCGTGCGACCAGAAAAAATAGCCAGCATAGGTAGGCTCCAACCTGAAACAAATAAGGGAAAGAAGGGAAACACGTTATTTGCAAACGCGTTTGCTTATTGGATCACGACGACTTATAACACTATGACCTTGAAAGATAACGTCTTCAATCAGTTTCAGTTTGATACGCATTTGTGACTTGCAAAAACGGCGATGTGAAAAGTGACCCTCCTTGCATGGAATGGTCGAGTTGACCACCACAGAATTAATCATTTTTTTCCCTAATTTTCACTTATTATGTATTCGGGGCATTGCTCTTTTAGATGTACCGATTTCGACCCGATCGCATGCGGTTGGCGAATTTTTTAGCAGACATAAAAACATACATACAAACACACAGACGACTTTCCTTTATATAATAGACTAGCATTGATACTCAACGTTGCTCGGGTGAACATAACGTTCGATTTGGACACAGATGCTATACTAAGGATATTGAGCACTTTTATCAGTACCTAGAAAAGAATGGAATCGCCACAAAAAAGAAGAACCACCTTCCCACCAAATATGTTGGCAGAATGGATACGAAGAGAAGTAGTTATTCTTCAGATCCAGCCCCTAAAAATAAATATATGAATCCAAACAACTTTTCTTTCAATCAAAATAGCAGCGAGTACTCGTGCAACTAAAAAAAAAATAAGCAGCGACAGCTGGGTTCATCCTGAAATGCGAATAAGAAAAGAAGGGAAAATTTAGTAGCTAACACGCTAGTTGTCACCACTTATGACGTCATGAATCTCTAAAATAACGTTTTTAACCAAAGTTTTAGTTTGCTTCCCGTGCGTTGCTTGCGAAAATCCCGACGCAAAAAGTGACCCCTCCTCCTTGCAAGAAATGATTCATTTAACCAATACAGAACTAATCTTTTTTTTTCTAATTTTCACATATTATTTATCTGAGGCACAGCTCTGTCAGATGCTACCGGGTTCGATCTGGTCGGATTCGGATGACGAAAGTTTTAATAGGCATACAAACACACACAGACAACTTTTATTTTTAATATAATAGAAGATAACATTTCATTCTCTAGTTGATGCAATATTCTGTTGATCAGCCATCGGATCCAGCCTTCTGATCAAACCTTCACAACATTGGTCTGGTGGTACCAGATCAGGCTGTCTGAAGATATCAACTTTGTGACTTAAATGTATAAAACATGTATGCTATTGTTTTCTTTCTTTGCAAAATTAAATCATATTCTGAAAAAACCACAAACATAACCAACAATTTCTTTCTACAAAACGAACAAACTGAACTCTATGAGAATGAATATAAAATGCTTGAAGCATAAAAGCATTTGGCAAAAGTGTATATTTGCCGTAAAAGAAGACAACCAAACTAAGCAACATGGATGAACATTTAAAGATACAGTAATAGGTTGGGTTGCGAATTCATTAAAATAAGATATTTTTGAAATACGATGATACATTGTGTCTATATTTACGCTCTAAGATACACACATTTATGAGATATTTCAAAAATCGTGCGACGCAAAAAAAAAAATTAAAAATTAAAAAAAAAATACAAAAAATGCCCAAAAATACAAAATGCAAAGCAGGAAAAGTTTATCAGGTTGGGCTAAGCTGTCTTTTACTTGTGTATAATCTTTCCCTTTTTAGTTACCATATCGTGTGTGTGTGAGTGCGCATGTGTGTGTGTGCATGTGTATCTGTGTGTGTGGTATCCTTGCTTTTCTTTCCCCTTACGCTAGCACTTGCCTAAACGATGAGTACAACTCTATATTTTCATTGTTTTTATTATCATTTATGTCAATTATTTATATGTCAATTTCAGTATCATTACTGTTGTATTTACCTTTCTTTAGTGATTGTTGAGTGAAAATTGTAGCATAACTTGGAACTTGTTTTGAATACTTTTTTACTCGTAAGACGAATTAAGTCTCTTTCTTTTAATTTAAATAAGAATAAATATTTTGAGAAACGATTTTTTCGAGATACGTTGGCGGTTATGGAACGAATTAACTTCATATTTGTAAAAAGAATTTGAAGCATAAAACCTTTTACCAAAATAATTGCACCTGAAAAGGATTGAAATGCCATAAAACAAAATAACCAAACTAAATGCGATGAACAGATAATTAAAGTTATAAAGAATTTGGAGTATAAAAAATTTTAACATAGTGATTAAAACCAAAAAATGTTAATATGCTGTAACGCAAACTAAACATTATAAATAAATATTTTAAGATGTAATAACGAACTTGAAGCATAAAAATATTTTCCAAAATCATCAGATTCGGCATTAAATAACTCAAAATGGTTGATATGCCTTAAAACAACTTTACATGAAATCGGTCCACTCTGTTGCTTTAAATTCTTTCTCACAATCAGAACTATGCTCTATCGATACAAAACCACCATCAGACCATGTCTGTAGTAATATTGCAACATTTGGGCTGATGAATATCTGTCCTTTTTTAAGGTTCTTGATAAAATGCCGAAAGGTATCTGTAATTTGATTGGCTCTACCATTTCTTGTTCACTGCAACCTCTCTCTTACAGACGTGATGTTGCTAGTCTCAGTCTTTTTATAAATAATATTATGGTATGTGCTTTCCAGAACTGTCTGATCTGTTCCCTGCTTCCCTTGCTCGTTTGACTCGATAGTCTACTGGTCTTCATCACTTTGCTATTTTAATACACCATTAAAGTACATCTTCATATTCCAGTAACTTCTTTCAAAAAATTTCAAGGTTGTAGAACTCTCTTCTTAGTCACTATTTTCCATCAACCTAAAGGCTTTAAAACTACAGTCAATAAGCATTTCCTATTTTTGTGATAATCATCTTATAATTTAGTCATTGTAACCTAACGTCGTAAACCTATCGGTTAGATGGTCAGCTGCAGTTAAAATTTTTATAAAAAAGATCGGACCGGTCGCCATAGACGTTTCAACAATGCCAGTCTTCATCAGTGGGTACGCAGTATTTACAACATCCTGAGAATCCAGCATGGCCAAATTCGGTGATATTTCATCAGATACAAATAGATTAAAAGTTCTTAATGAGAAGATACTCACCTGGCTTCGATGGGCATTTAGAACTATCTACTTCAAAATCACAGATATTCACGATAGGGTCACGACTCGGAACTTGTAACTGGGCTCCCCATGATGGAACATAGTTAGCCCAGTTGATGTATGGTGATCCTGGTAAGTTGATAAACTGGCCATATGACAAGAATTCGTTGAAAATCTCCAGTTTTGTAATGTAGCCGTAAAAATTTCGACCAATTATAATTTTAAATCTGAAAAAAAGAAATTATTTTTAAATGAAAACAATAGTTTATATCATCAATATATTTGATAGCAGAAGCAGCTCCAGGAGTCAAAAAAACCCAGCACAAATGAGCAATAGAGCTATGGCAGGAGATAATGCTAGAAGAATACCGTCAGGAATTTTAGTTCCTGGCATAATCACCCAAAGTGAATTACCAAGATTAAAAATCTCTGGTAAAAATCTAATGGCATCGACACTGGGATACAATGGAACTGTGATCGTTTTTGTCAATAAATTTGTGAACAATTAACAGCAAGAAATGTTGTTTAATCATCTAAGCAATACAGGGTCACTGAAGGCGGATTAATTTCATACCCAAGACTTTTAGGTCTGTGACCATATTAAAAGTCTCTGGTAAAATCCAAAGCCATATTCACGAAGATACAATAGCGTCTGGTCGTTATTGTCAATGTATTTGTGAACAATTGATAGCAAGCACTGCAGTTTAATCATTTTTGCAATATTTGATGATCATCGTAATAAACTGATAATAGTGACATCTTTATATTTGATGCTGCATTCGGATCCAATTTACTGCTACTTATCATGATGGTCGTGATCATCATAATCATCAACAGTTCCATTATGGTATCTTATAAAGGTACAGCTTAAATGCTCAAATCATTCTCTATCGAGGTTAGATAAACCGCCCCCCCCCAAAAAAAATACCCACGAATAATTATGTGAGGGAAGATTATTTTCAAATATTCTCCTCAACCGGGAACGGAGTAACGGTCTTATATAAGCTAAAATGCTCAAATATTCTATCGAGGTAGTCAAAGCTAAAAAAAAAAAAAAAAAGCATTGTTGAATTAAAAAATAAATAAATAAAAATACAGAACCCAAGATATCACCCCCTACCCCCTAAGTACCCGGCATAAACCAGTTAGGACGACTAGTTCTTCCCTCTTCCTTGATATGAACTCGAGACCGCACGGTCAAAGCTAATTTATGCCATTTTCTATCTATAATTTTGAAATCCACTTGTCTTGATATCGGAAAAACTTATGACATTATTTTCTATTCATTTATTTTTTTTTCCAGGTTTGATTAAATTTCTGAACATTTCAACTGCACTTATCTTTCTTTTGCTCTTTTTTTCTGTTGTTTTTTTTCTCCAAATTATATCTGCACTATTAACTAAACATTGAAAAATGCTTTTTCTCAGCAGTATGCATTATTTCTTAACCAGTCTAAACTTAGTACTTAAGCCAAATTGTTCTACTCTTAACCAGCTTTTAAACGGGTTCTTCCAAACTAAATAAATACAAAAATAAACGACCACTAAGGAGGCTGTTCTATCAGCAGGTGTACTGGGGCTGCTGTAGTGCCATTTCGTAAATGGATTCTGGACCATGCAGTAGTTTCGATGTCATACTAGTGGGTAATTATTACGGCTTTACCTTATCATGTGCTACAAAAAATCCTCTCTTTCTCTCTCTTACTTTCCCTCTCTGTCCTACTCTAACCAAGTCTGTCGACCTGTTCCACAAACCCCAAAAACTCAACATGAAATATCTAAAAAAAACAAACAAAAAAAACACGAATAAACCTAGAACCCCATCCTCCAACGTAGACCCCTACTACCATGTCTCCCTTTCCAACATCAGGGATCTACGTTCCAACCTTCCAGAGGTTGAAACACAATTACAGGATACGAAACCGGACTTACTCTTTCTAAGCAAAACTGGCATAGGGCCGACCACTTCCCTAGATGAGTTCATAATTAAAGAATACTCTAACTTAACATCTAAATCTAACCCCCAAGATCGCCATGGACATGGAATATGTGCCTACATTAAAGATGGCTTTCCGTGTGGTAGAGATATCTCCAGAGAAGACCCTAATTTACCTTATATGTGCTTCCGGGTTGCACTTGCTTACACCACTGCATTCATATTTGCCCTCTATCGCCCCTACAACAGCGGGATTACTGTCCTTAAGAGTATATCTGAGAAAATTGACCTCATCCTGTTTGCTCATCCTTTGGCTACCATTCACATTTGTGGTGACTTCAATGTCCATAATATGGAATGGCTGACCCACTCAAATAAGACAGATGATGAGGGGAGGTTCTGTCATGATTTTACCATTACCTATGACCTCACTCAGATTGTTCACGGACCTACCCGTGTGCCCAATAGTACTGGTCAGTATGCAAGCCTTCTAGACCTTTTTCTCACAACTTTCCCTGAGCTATGTTCGTTCGGTTCTATCGCTCCTGGGATCCTCCGATCACTCAGTTGTATCAGTTAAGATAACAATGGAATATTATAAGTCTTCAGATGTACCTCTCCACCGTACTGTATATCGATACTCTATGTCTGACTGGGATAGCTTCTGTACATTCATATCTGATCTACCTCTGTATTCCATGTTTAAAAAGGATGTATTCTCTATAGTATAAGACCTGACCGAACGGTTAATTAAAAGCATAGACCTATTCATACCATCCAAAAATTCCAACAAAAACCTTACAGCCAGCCATGGTTCTTCCCAAAATGTGCTGCTGCCATTACGCACAGAAATCACTTTTTCCATAGCTACCAACGTAATAGATGTACTGAGACTAGAGTTGATTTCAGGACTGCCAGCAGCCACTGTAAAAGAGTAACAAAAAATGCAAGAGATATATGCTCAGTCCGTCAAATCCAAAGTAGCTGAGCAGTGGCTTGGTTCCCACCAGTTTTTGGCAAATAACAAACAGGATCCTGAACAGATGCGTGCATTCTATCCCAACCATCATCAATGGACCTTAGGTCATCTCATCAGCATCAGACAAGGCCAAACTATTTGCCAAGAACTTTGCAGCAAACTCTACCCTGTGCGACGAAGGTCATCAACTCCCCGTATTTCCTCCTACAACAGACAACACACTATCCAACATACAAATATCTGTGCATGATGTCGCCAAACTAATCAAGAACCTTGATTCAAGTAAAGCAACTGGCCCTGGCGGCAGTCTATTTTGTGAATAGTTTGTTCATTTGTCTGCTTCCTGTAGCTTTTGTTTATTAGTTTATTTCATGTAGCTTTGTTAAATTGTTGGTCCGGGAAATGCTGTGTAGCCTGTTCAGAGAAATATTTCGATAACAAAATTGAATGTTTGAATAACAGAACAGAATGTTATAGAAGCAGGTAAAGTATTTAGAACAATAATAATATTTATGTTAAATATTTTACAATACGTTGATATTTTTATATAATAAAAAGCTTAAAATAATAGTATATAAAACAGAAATTTAGATAAACAATGAAATAAGTTATTGGTGACGACAAAGAACCAAGGAAGAAAGGATTTGGGATATACACTGGGTAGTGAGGAGAGATGGCAGTTCGGTATCCAACGCGTTAGCACACGGACTGGGGTCTTGTGCTCCTAGGTTTGGACTTGACGCCCGTGGAAGTGAAAAGGGAGCGAGATAGCAAAATGTGAACTTGTACGAGGCATGCTCAACTCCGAGAAGGAAACCAGCATATCAATTAATGATTATATCGAAATATATTTCACGCCTTGACGTTTTCTCTTTTCGTGGAAAAGCATCTTTAATTACAACATAAAAGAAACTTTGAAAAGTTATGTGTCTTTTGCTTATGTCTCCACTGACAAAGATGTTCGTCTCTTTGTCTATGAACTGTTATGTATTGTTCCGTTCCGAAAATGTATTGATTGTATATACATCCACAAACGAATTTTCTATAGCCACCTTATAACATGCACTGCTATAAATATACACAACGCTACTAGATCGCTTTATCTTTTCATGGGCTACAAAAAATGTCTTGGTTTCTTTTTCTTCCTTACTTTTCCTCTCTGCTCTAACCAAGCCTGTCGACTTGTTCAACAAATCACAAAACTCCACCATAAAAAGTCTCCAGAAAGAATACACGATTAAACCCAGAAGTCCAACTTCCAACGTAGACTCCCACAACTATGATTCCGTCTCCAACATCAGGGGTCTACGTTCAAACCTTACAGAAATTGAAATTCAATTACAGGAGATCAAACAGACCTATTATTCTTAAGCGAAACTGGCATTGGACCGACTATTTCCCTAGATGAATTCGTAATTAAAGGATACTCTAACTTAACATCAAAATCTAACCCCCAAGATCGCCATAGGCATGGAATATGAGCCTACATTAGAGATGGCTTTCCATGTGGTAAAGACATCTCCAGAGAAGACCGTAAATTACCATATATGTACTTCCGGGTTGCACTTACTAACACCACTGTATTTATATATGCCCTCTATTACCTTCACAACAGCGGAGTTAGTATCTTTAAGACCATATTTGAGAAAATTGACCACATTCTGTCTGCTCGTCTTTCAGCTAACATTCATGTCTGTGGAGACTTCAATGTTGACAATGTTGAATGGTTAGCCTAATCAAACAAAACAGATAATGATGGGAGGTTCTATCACGATTTCTCCATTGGTGATGACCTAATTGTAAGGAAAAAATGTAAGGAAAAATTCAAGATGGCGCCCGACTCTCTCTTTAACACGGTAAGATATCCTCAACACGGCACAAGAAGCAACAGCCACACGATTCCCCAGCCAACTCAATCGTCACTCCCCACGTCTTTCCCCTCACCCGCTTTTATCGTCGTTCTAGGCCGGCTAAATTTGCATATTCCGAGAATTCGTGTGACTTTGCGAGACATCATACTTTACAAAAGACGGCGGTCGCCATCTTGGTCCTTCTTTTCTATTTTTGGTCGGTAACGCTGAGCTGGTCTCGAGGTAAGTCTTTTTCCCCTCATCCGTCTCTCCCACGTACCCACACAACACGCAAACACGCAAACACGCGGGCGCTTATCTCCTGGATGCACGTTACACTCCCCCCTGATCTGATGATCACATAGAGAGCACTGGGGGGGGCCTTTTAGTGCGTGTGCTTCTGCGAAGAGGTACATTCACTGTTTCAGATTCGGGCTCTGGATCTGGTTCTGCCTCATCAGATGAAGTATCGCTATCAGTCTCTGGAAGGGGCTCACTGAATCCGTGCATCGGCAGCTCATCGCTAGACGCTTCACTGCTTTCTTCTGTAGTTGTATGACGCACCTCGGTAGCTGGGCGAAGAGCTCGCACATGTCGTGAGGTTCCATCGACCAAAACAGACTGCTGGCTAATCACTCCAGATATGTGTCCTCGCTTAAACTTGTCGGTGCACCGATTTCCTGGAGGCCGCACCCACACTGGATCTCCCACTTCATATCTGTTATATGTTCCCTTGTCGGTTGGCTGCGTAGTGTTGATTCCCTTCACTCCGACTCGGTACGTGTAAATAGCATTCGCAGGTGCGGTTGAAGGGGACGTCCCGTCCTTTGGCGTAATGTTGTACCAATATGTTGCTTCCGCAATAGTACATCGCTTCCTGGCAGCAATTCTCTTGATGCTGCGATGGCTGCTTTCAGCAATGCCATTTCCTGACGGCACATGCGCACATCGCAACCGTAGACGGACGCCCCACTCATCTAACAACTGCCGGACTTGCTGGCTACAAAACGCTGCATCATTGTCAGTCAGGAGCTCTTCCGGCGCACCTCGCTCAAAAAAAATGGATGATAGGTGGCGAACAACATTTGCTGAATCCTGTCTGGTCATCTGCCGCCACACCGCAAATCTCGTAGGCCCGCAATCAATGAGAGTTAGAAAGGGCTTGCCACTGTAATGGGTAATATCCATGGCCAGCCGCTGCCACACACCCTCAACTTCCAAGCGACCCTTCTGCCATCGCTCTGGTGCAGGATCAATAGACTGGCAAGCCTCACAATTTCTGACGATCTGTCTGACATCCATCTTGGTCACTGCTGGGTATGCACGCCTCACAAAATAAAGGGTCCTCTTGATACCCGGATGTCCGCTCTGTGCATGAATTTTTTGTATTTGACATGGGTCGATTGCAACTGCACAAGATCGAGCAGTAATCTCCATTCCCATCTTAGCGGCTTCATACCATTTGTGAGGTACACGGGTCAGTTGGTCAGCACGATTACAATGTGATGGCACCAGAGTGACGCTCAGTGATAGCCTATACTCAGATACCAGGTTTTTTAGCGTGTCTAGCCTTCTCCGTATTAACATTTCGCTTGCTGCCTTGGTACGGATTCGTGTCCGTCCTGAAAGTGTGTCAGACACCCAGTGGTAGACACAGAGAGAATCTGTGTACAAGGTCAACTTCTTAGACTGCCACTGCAGGGCCAGATTTACCCCCTTTACAACAGCGTCCAGCTCTGCCAGGTTGATATGCTGAGAATCTGTTACGGGCCGCAGCCAACACGCATCCTCGAACACGTTTCCTCCTTGCTCCAACGATACTCCCAACGCCAAAGAACTGGCATCAATCCACACACCTACGTTGTCTCCGTTAACACACCACCGCCCACAGGCAGGGTCCTTCTTGTTCACTCTCTCCAGTGTCTCTTTAATCATCAGAGTTAGTAGGACATCATCGGATATGTCATCCCAACCCGTGGTTGTTAAATTTGCTCTGCGTTTAATCACACCAACAGCTGCGCGGAGCCAGCCACAGACCGGTAAGTGACCAACAAGTTTTCCACACCAAGAAAAAACGGTCCGCCTTGTAACGAGGTTGGGTATGCTTGGAATTTCACTGCCACGCCTCCATTGTAGGGTGCCATCCTCTTCATAAACATCCAATCCCAATACACGTGCTCCTTCCCTTAAACGTTCGGGATTCTTGCATTCCAGACCAAACTGAGCCAACTTTTCTTTGACACACGACGCAGACTGTACATCTTCATTGACGTATACGTCATCAATGTAAGCTGACGTTGAGTCCCTCATGGGATTTTCTTGGGACAATACTGTGTTGACAATAGTCTTCATGATCTGTGGTGCCACATTTAGGCCAAAGCAAAGGCGTGTAAGACAGTACCTCTGCCCCTGGAACCAAACTGTCTGGAACGGCCACAACGTCTCATCAACTCGCACCTGTAAATAGGCTTTTCGTAAATCCAATATTGAGACATTAGTGCCTTTCTGTCGCCATTCCCTCAACTTACTGGCGCATACGTCAGCATCGGCAGTGTAGGCTTCAATATGCTTGTTAAGCTCCCTATAGTCCAGCACGGGCCGTACTTTTGACTTGTTATGCTGGACTACTGCCATCAAGGGTATTAGACCCTTCGGAGGCCCAAGCTTGTCCTCAGGGTAGGGGATTAACCAGCCATCTTGGATCAACGCCTTTAGTTCCCTTTCGTATTCTGCTCGGGCCTCACTGGGTATAGGGTACTCTGCAACCCCATTCTTGAGTTTAGTCGGTGCCATTCCCTCGGTTCACTTCCAAGATGCAATCCAGGCCCTCTTGCGCGAGTCGTAGTCCACTGTAAAATCCGGCCGATCGATATGGAGCGCTGCACACACTGGGGCCTCTAAGAATCGCACCTTTCCATCCCGATGAATTGCGACTCCCCCCAGCGCCTTGATGGCATCGTATCCGAGCAACAGATCAAACCCCAGGAGATTTCCTTGGGTCACGAGCACATTGATCTTAGTGGCTGCACCGTTGTCAGTGTAGATCTTGACAGTTCCAGCTCCACAGCATGTCTGGGTCTCGCCTCCTATCGTGGTGACTTTGATCTTCCTCTTAGTCCAACTTGGACACAGCCTGGTGCTCACTATAGTATGCGAACAGCCTGAGTCGAGAAGTGCTGAGCAGGGTATCCTGTTTACGTAGACGGTTATTACTGGTTGCGCCTTGTTCAAATTTTGCTCGGGGAGCAGGGCGGCGCTGACGTCCTCTCCCCTGATACGTTTCCCGCACAGTTTTGGGCTAGATGCCCCAAACCGCCACACTTAAAACAGCGCACACGCCCCCTGTTGGTGCAATTCCTTGCAAAATGTCCGCGTCGGCCGCAGCGAAAACATTTCCCATTGCTTGCAGGGTTCTGATTCGGAATCTCCCGAGCGCCAATCTGGCCTGTCTGTGTCGCCATCACGACTGGTTCCCCCAGGTCCTCCTCATCTTTGATGATGGCTCGAGCACGTTCCATCAAGTGTTCCATGGTCGTTGTTGAAACGCTGGTTGAGGCTCTCAGTAGCTGCTTCACCCGAGTGGGAAGGCCCGCCACAAACGCATATGCGAGCGTCCGCTCCGACACCCCTCCACCGAACAGAACTGCGAGTTTCTTTAACTCAGCGAAGAAAACGTCCACGCTTTCCTCCGGTAGAAGTTTTCGGGAAGCAAATTTTTCATAGGCCGTACAAGGATCCATGGCAAATGCCTTGTACAGCGCAGCTTTAATTGCGGTGACATCTCCCTTTTCGGCAGCACTGAGTTGCTGATATACACTCAAGGCACCCCCAGCCAATCTCAGGGGAATTACAGTGTGTACCCTTTTCACCTCACAGAGGTCGCACGTCAGCTCGACCCTTTCAACCCAGTCGACGATGGACGTGGACCCGTCAAACTCGGGTATGAGCTTTAAGTCAAATTTCGACTCGGTCATAGTCCTAGAGGCCAAATGGCCGAAATAGCTTGTAAGAAAAAAAAATGTAAGGAAAAATTCAAGATGGCGCCCGACTCTCTCTTTAACACGGTAAGATATCCTCAACACGGCACAAGAAGCAACAGCCACACGATTCCCCAGCCAACTCAATCGTCACTCCCCACGTCTTTCCCCTCACCCGCTTTTATCGTCGTTCTAGGCCGGCTAAATTTGCATATTCCGAGAATTCGTGTGACTTTGCGAGACATCATACTTTACAAAAGACGGCGGTCGCCATCTTGGTCCCTCTTTTCTATTTTTGGTCGGTAACGCTGAGCTGGTCTCGAGGTAAGTCTTTTTCCCCTCATCCGTCTCTCCCACGTACTCACACAACACGCAAACACGCGGGCGCTTATCTCCTGGATGCACGTTACAGGCAAGCCTCACAATTTCTGACGATCTGTCTGACATCCATCTTGGTCACGGATGGGTATGCACGCCTCACAAAATAAAGGGTCCTCTTGATACCCGGATGTCCGCTCTGTGCATGAATTTTTTGTATTTGACATGGGTCGATTGCAACTGCACAAGATCGAGCAGTAATCTCCATTCCCATCTTAGCGGCTTCATACCATTTGTGAGGTACACGGGTCAGTTGGTCAGCACGATTACAATGTGATGGCACCAGAGTGACGCTCAGTGATAGCCCATACTCAGATACCAGGTTTTTTAGCGTGTCTAGCCTTCTCCGTATTAACATTTCGCTTGCTGCCTTGGTACGGATTCGTGTCCGTCCTGAAAGTGTGTCAGACACCCAGTGGTAGACACAGAGAGAATCTGTGTACAAGGTCAACTTCTTAGACTGCCACTGCAGGGCCAGATTTACCCCCTTTACAGCAGCGTCCAGCTCTGCCAGGTTGATATGCTGAGAATCTGTTACGGGCCGCAGCCAACACGCATCCTCAAACACGTTTCCTCCTTGCTCCAACGATACTCCCAACGCCAAAGAACTGGCATCAATCCACACACCTACGTTGTCTCCGTTAACACACCACCGCCCACAGGCAGGGTCCTTCTTGTTCACTCTCTCCAGTGTCTCTTTAATCATCAGAGTTAGTAGGACATCATCGGATATGTCATCCCAACCCGTGGTTGTTAAATTTGCTCTGCGTTTAATCACACCAACAGCTGCACGGAGCCAGCCACAGACCGGTAAGTGACCAACAAGTTTTCCACACCAAGAAAAAACGGTCCGCCTTGTAACGAGGTTTGAGATGCTTGGAATTTCACTGCCACGCCTCCATTGTAGGGTGCCATCTTCTTCATAAACATCCAATCCCAATACATGTGCTCCTTCCCTTAAACGTTCGGGATTCTTGCATTCCAGACCAAACTGAGTCAACTTTTCTTTGACACACGACGCAGACTGTACATCTTCATTGACGTATACGTCATCAATGTAAGCTGACGTTGAGTCCCGCATGGGCTTTTCTTGGGACAATACTGTGTTGACAATAGTCTTCATGATCTGTGGTGCCACATTTAGGCCAAAGCCAAGGCGTGTAAGGCAGTACCTCTGCCCCTGGAACCAAACTGTCTGGAACGGCCACAACGTCTCATCAACTCGCACCTGTAAATAGGCTTTTCGCAAATCCAATATTGAGACATTAGTGCCTTTCTGACGCCATTCCCTCAACTTACTGGCGCATACGTCAGCATCGGCAGTGTAGGCTTCAATATGCTTGTTAAGCTCCCTATAGTCCAGCACGGGCCGTACTTTCGACTTGTTATGCTGGACTACTGCCATCAAGGGTATTAGACCCTTCGGAGGCCCAAGCTTGTCCTCAGGGTAGGGGATTAACCAGCCATCTTGGATCCACGCCTTTAGTTCCCTTTCGTATTCTGCTCGGGCCTCACTGGGTATAGGGTACTCTGCAACCCCATTCTTGAGTTTAGTCGGTGCCATTCCCTCGGTCCACTTCCAAGATGCAATCCAGGCCCTCTTGCGCGAGTCGTAGTCCACAGTAAAATCCGGCCGATCGATATGGAGCGCTGCACACACTTGGGCCTCTAAGAATCGCACCTTTCCATCCCGATGAATTTCGACTCCCCCCAGCGCCTTGATGGCATCGTATCCGAGCAACAGATCAAACCCCAGGAGATTTCCTTGGGTCACGAGCACATTGATCTTAGTGGCTGCACCAGTGTCCGTGTAGATCTTGACAGCATGTCTGGGTCTCGCCTCCTATCGTGGTGACTTTGATCTTCCTCTTAGTCCAACTTGGACACAGCCTGGTGCTCACTATAGTATGCGAACAGCCTGAGTCGAGAAGTGCTGAGCAGGGTATCCTGTTTACGTAGACGGTCATTACTGGTTGCGCCTTGTTCAAATTTTGCTCGGGGAGCAGGGCGGCGCTGACGTCCTCTCCCCTGATACGTTTCCGGCACAGTTTTGGGCTAGATGCCCCAAACCGCCACACTTAAAACAGCGCACACGCCCCCTGTTGGTGCAATTCCTTGCAAAATGTCCGCGTCGGCCGCAGCGAAAACATTTCCCATTGCTTGCAGGGTTCTGATTCGGAATCTCCCGAGCGCCAATCTGGCCTGTCTGTGTTGCCATCACAACTGGTTCCTCCAGGTCCTCCTCATCTTTGATGATGGCTCGAGCACGTTCCATCAAGTGTTCCATGGTCGTTGTTGAAACGCTGGTTGAGGCTCTCAGTAGCTGCTTCACCCGAGTGGGAAGGCCCGCCACAAACGCGTACGCGAGCGTCCGCTCCGACACCCCTCCACCGAACAGAACTGCGAGTTTCTTTAACTCAACGAAGAAAACGTCCACGCTTTCCTCCGGTAGAAGTTTTCGGGAAGCAAATTTTTCATAGGCCGTACAAGGATCCATGGCAAATGCCTTGTACAGCGCAGCTTTAATTGCGGTGACATCTCCCTTTTCGGCAGCACTGAGTTGCTGATATACACTCAAGGCACCCCCAGCCAATCTCAGGGGAATTACAGTGTGTACCCTTTTCACCTCACAAAGGTCGCACGTCAGCTCGACCCTTTCAACCCAGTCGACGATGGACGTGGACCCGTCAAAATCGGGTATGAGCTTTAAGTCAAATTTCGACTCGGTCATAGTCCTAGAGGCCAAATGGCCGGAATAGCTTGTAAGGAAAAAATGTAAGGAAAAATTCAAGATGGCGCCCGACTCTCTCTTTAACACGGTAAGATATCCTCAACACGGCACAAGAAGCAACAGCCACACGATTCCCCAGCCAACTCAATCGTCACTCCCCACGTCTTTCCCCTCACCCGCTTTTATCGTCGTTCTAGGCCGGCTAAATTTGCATATTCCGAGAATTCGTGTGACTTTGCGAGACATCATACTTTACAAAAGACGGCGGTTGCCATCTTGGTCCTTCTTTTCTATTTTTGGTCGGTAACGCTGAGCTGGTCTCGAGGTAAGTCTTTTTCCCCTCATCCGTCTCTCCCACGTACCCACACAACACGCAAACACGCGGGCGCTTATCTCCTGGATGCACGTTACAGATTGTTCAGCTAACATTCATGTCTGTGGAGACTTCAATGTTGACAATGTTGAATGGTTAACCTAATCAAACAAAACAGATAATGATGGGAGGTTCTATCACGATTTCTCCATTGGTGATGACCTAATTCAGATTGTTCATGAACCCACTCATTTGCCCGGCACTGACGGTCAGTATGTAAGTCTCCTAGACCTTTTTCTCACAACTTGCCCTGAGCTATGTTCATCCATTCTGTATCGGCTGAGATCTTCTGGCCACCTGGTTATATCAGTTAAGATAAAAATGAAATATAATAAGTCCTCAGACGTACCTCTTCATCGTACAGTATATCGATACTTAATGGCTGACAGAAATAGCTTCCGTACATTTATATCCAATCTACCTCTGCGTTTCATGTTTAAAAACATGTGCTCTCTATAGTATCAGACCTAACAGAATAGTTTGTTGTAGTTAACGACCACTTCATACATTTCAAAAATATCCAACAAAAACCTAACAGCTAGCCGTGGTTCTCTCCAGAATGTGCTGCTGCATTGCGCACAGAAATCACCTTTTCCATTGCTTCCAACGTAATAGATGTACTGAGACTAAAACCGCACTCAGGACTGCCAGTAACCACGGCAAAAGAATAATAAAGAACGCAAGAGAGCTATATGCTCAACCCAAAGTAGCTGAGCAGCGGTTTTGTTAGCACTAGTTTTGGCAAATAGCAAACACGGTCCTGAACAGTAGCGCAGGCGTTGTCCCATTTATCATCTATGGACCTCGTGTGAGCCGTACGACCGCTAAATTAGGTTTGTGTCTAGCCCGAACACACAGACACAAAGTAAGCTATTCACGTATAGCACACATGCAAATCAATGCGACTGGTAACATGTGCGCCATTTCCTGTGACCTTTGACCCTCTCTGTTTCTGTTCTTCTCTTTTTGCATTAACACGACAATGAACAGACACGACTGCTCCACGAATTTACCCACGCCGAAAGAACAAACTCTCGCCTGCACACAGGCATACATTCTCGATTCCGTCATAAACAATTATTTCTTATGACAATATTCAACGAGCCTATCAGAACTTTGTCAGCTCACACACATATACCCACAACGAATATTTCAACATTATAAAAGATCGTTCGTGTACACCTGCATACACGTTTTTATTGTTCTTTTTCCATTCTGTGTAAATAAATGTCTCTTGTATATATGTAACACGGTATTTTCGCTGTGTTAATTTGAGGTTGGAGTTTTGAACACATTTTATATCCTCTACAGATCGGTAACCCTGATCACTACAGACATGAGGTAATCTTGTCAGCATCGGACAAACCTAAACTCTTTGCCAAGACTTTTGCAACTAATTCTACCCTATGCGCTCAAGGCCGCTAACCCCTATTATTTCTTCCTGTATCTGAAAACTCGCTATGTGACATAAAAATAGCTGTGCGTGATGCTGCCAAGCTAATTAAAAGCCTTGATTTCAGTAAAGCAACTGGCCCTGACGGCATTCATATTATAGTGCTGAAAAAGCTTAAACCAGAACTGGCTGTTTAAGCATTGTTTTTCGAACACCCTGGAAAACCTCATCAGTATGCCCTGTATTTAAGAATTCAGGTGATCGGTCATCTCCCTTTCAGTACAGACGAATATGTTTCCTGTGTGTCAAGACTAAGTTGCAGGAAGCTGTGTTAACCTCCTCAGCAAAAAACAAAAAAACAAAAACAAAAACAAAAAACAAAAAAATCCTCAGTGACATACAATATGGTTTTCGTTCTTCTCGATCTATAGAAGATATGCTAACGGTTAGCGAATCTCTTGGCAGAAGCTTCCTTTCTTGAGCAATTGTTCTTGACATATCAAAGGCCTTTGATAGGTTATGGCATAAAGGTCTACTCCACAAAATCTCCAGCTACATTATAGCTGAAAATGTCTTCTCAATTGTTGAATCATTGCTCTCAGATAGGTTCATTAGATAGATGAATGGACAGAAATCGGAAGCTCATAGTATTAATGCTGGAGTCCCTTAGGCGTCCATCGTGAGCCCAACTCTCTTCCTGATCTATATCAATGATCTCCCAAATCACAAAATCACATCATAATATAATTTCAAGACTTTTATGCTGACGACTTTACCACATGGCAACACTTCAAATGCCGTTAATGACCAGGTTCTCTCTGATTCTCCCCTCTCTAATCTTGTACACGTGGTACAATGAGGAAAAAGGGGCTGGTTGATTTTAGTGCATCTAAAATCTAGCTTCAATCTTTATATCATCAACGCTCTTATCCCTGTCTGGCATCAACTGGAATGAATGGTTCTCGTCTTGGGGAGGCTCCATGTTTCACAAGCTTCTAGGTCTGATCTTTACTCCTGATTTGAAATGGAACACGTACATCAAATCCGTTGCCAAGTTCGCTGGAAAATGATGGGATCATTCTATCGCTCCATTAGATATCTCACTGCTTATGCAATTCTCCTACTCTATAAGAATCAAGTACGTTTTAGGATGGAATACTGTTCCCATATCTGGACAGGAGCTGATAGAAAGACCTTATCCTTGCACACAGAGTTCAAAATAGACTTTATATCCTAATAGGGGATGCCCTTATCTCTTCTTAGTAAACTTTTTTCGACAGAAGAGATGTTGCCAGCATGTCTCTGTTTTATCGCTATTTTCATGTCAAGTGCTTGTCTGAGCTTCAATCTATATTTTACCCTGTCAAAATTTCACAAAAACACTCGCCAAGCTAAAGCCACTACAATAATTTACCCCATTCTTTATCTATATCTAAACCTAAACGTAGATTCCATGAACAAAGCTTCTTTCTTAGAACTGCACCCTTGTTGATCTCGCTTCCATTTCCCTGCTTTCTAGCTCACTACAATATGGTCGTCTTCAAGTCCAACATAAACAAGTTCCTGATGAGCCGTTCCCTTAAGTAATCCAATTTACCAAATTTCTACGACTAACGATTACTATATTTTCCCATTGACTACTGCACACTCAGTAACCCTTATCCTCGAGTGGCCGCCAGGCCCTGATTACTGGTAAATCCTTTGTAAAAAAATAGTTGATCGTAAAGATTTTGTTATGAATCTAGACACACATACGAACATTGCTAAACAATCTCAGATACATGAATAAATATATATACACTCATTAATACACATCTAGCATACGACATGATAACACAGTAAATAGACTCTTAAAATGTTCGTTCATATATACCTATATATATATGAACATGTTATATATATACAGCCAACTATACGACAGCTTTTTAATGAGCTTATTAAATGTATTCATGGTTTAACCTATTTCATAAAGCTTTTGTTTATTAGTCTACTGCATGTAGTTTTTGCCTAATCAACCTTTTTATTTATATTTTCGTTAGCCTATTTTATACACACAGGCTTCTTCAGTCTTTGACAGACTATGGATACCCACGAAGGGGTGCCTGCACATGAAATTTTTGTGACAGGAAATGCGCAATCTTCAAACACATCCTCTTGAGTCGATATTGTTAAATTCCAGGGGCAAGTGAAGTGTATGTTTCGGACGACTGGAAACAAATGCCAAGATAAGCGGAGAGCACATACAGCGCCTAGAATCCCTAAATGTCACCTATTTGGTACTAACCTGGTTCAACGTTGCTTAACTTCGGTGATCTGATGAGAACCGGTGTAGCAACGCGATTATGCCGTACATTTTATAAAGTTGGTGTTTATTAGCCTTTTTTTTATTTCGCTATTATTTTTAGTCTATTTGATGTCTCTTTAAGAGAAAAAGATATTGAAATCAACAAATCTTGGGAGGGGGGTATTGTGGAGACGCCCACTAATTAACATAGGTGGGTGAGTGAGATATACTAAGATATACAAAGGTATCAATCACCAATACCGGGAGAGTTCTGCAACGACCGCCAAATAGGCAAGACACCTATGTTGCCTCCAGTAAGACATGCAACACGCCACCTGCCGAAATATCTCCAACTAAAGTATATCATGTAAATATGTATGTGATGAAAAACATTTTGAAAAGGAATGCCCTTACAAAAATATCAGGTGCTACAATTGCGATAAAGTTAGACATAAGAGTGTTTGCTGCAGAACAAAAAATAGAGTACACCAAATGAGAACAAACAATAAAGGGAAAAATAATTTACGAAAATATGTATCAGTAAATATTTTCGACAAACAAGTGAAATTTCAGCTTGACTCTGGATCGGATTTGCCGTTAAAAAACGTCAACACTTGGAAAAAGCTGGGTAAACCGACTCTTCAAAAGCCAAGTAAAGGTGCGCGAACAGTGACAGAAGACGAAATAAAATTCGAAAGAGAGGTCATCCAGCCCATTGATTTAAATGGCATGACGAAGAAATTGAAAATCTTCGTAATTAAAGAAAGCGAGAACTTATTGGGAATTGACTGGATTGAAAAATTCAATCTTTGGGATAAACCAATGAACGCTTTTTGTAGAAAAATAACCAATTGCACCCCAACATCAGAAAATATTAAAAACGATCTAAAAAAAATTCCCAGAAATATTTACTACTGGACTGGGAAGATGCAATAAATTTAAGGCTTTGTTTGAACTAAAAAAAAAGGGTGCAACACCAGTGTTTAAGAAAAAAAGGAACGTACCATTCGCCAGTTACGACAAAATAAATAGCGAGCTAGATAGACTCGAAAAAACAGGCATCTTATCGAAAATCGAAACTGGGCAGTCCCTACGGTGTACGTAAAAAAAAAAGTCGGAACAAATTCGAGTCTGTGCAGACTTTTCAACGGGCCTAAATGAGGAATTAAAAGACCACCACTACCCTTTACCAAGCCCTGAGGAGATATTTACCAGACTAAATGATGGCAAAATTATTTCAAAAATAGATTGTCCGACGCCTATTTACAAATTCCGATGGAAGAAGAATGCTCAAAGATATTATGCATTAACACGCACAAAGGGTTGTTCAAATACAACCGTCTACACTTCGGGATCAAAGTAGCGCCGGCGATTTGCCAACAAGCAATAGATACAATGCTGAACGGAATAGATTGTGCTTGTGCATACCTGGATGACATAATCATCAGGAGCGCGTCCATAAGTGAACATCAAGAGCATCTAAAAGAAGTATTCACAAGAATAAACGAATACGGATTCAAGGTGAAAGAAAACAAATGCGAATTTTGTTTAGATGAAATCAAATATTTAGGGCAAATAATAAATAAAGGCGGTTGACGCCCAGACCCGGAAAGATCGACAGCAATTAAAAACACGCCGGCACTACATAACGTGACGACTCTACAGAGCTTCTTAGGTCTCGAAAACTACTACCAAGTATTTATCAAAGGAATGCACGACCTAAGAGCTCCGCTTAACGAGTTATTAAAGAAAGAAACACCATGGATATTGACAAAAAATGTCAAGACGCATTTGAGAAAATTAAAAAGACGCTGACATCCGATCTATTTTAACATATTACGACCCAAAATTAGAAATAAGTGTTGCAAGCGACGCGAGCTCGTATGGTATAGGAGCATTGTTACAGCATATTCTGCCAGATGGATCGAAGAAACCTATAGCTCACGCCTCAAGGACACTACTTCCGGCAGAAAAGGCTTACTCTTAAATAGAAAAAGAGGGGTTAAGCATTATTTTCGCGGTGACGAAATTCCACCGTTACCTGTACGGGAGACACTTTACACTGGAAACATATCACAAGCCCCCAGTGACAATCTTCGGCTAAAAAAAGGGCTTGCCAGTATATACGGCAAATCGCCTACTCCATTGGGGTACGATCTTGCTAAATTATGACTTTCAAATAAAACATCTGGGTTCGAAAAAAAAATAGGTCATGCGAATGGCCTGTCAAGGCTTATACCGAAAATGGAGGCAACCCTTGAAGAGTCAGTAACTGCAGCTATACGTTCCAATTATGAGGAAAAACACGGTGGCGAATATAATAAAAGAATTACCAGTCACGTTAACCGATATAAAAGGGGAGGCTGAAAATTACGATGACATAAAAAATAAGGGAAAATGATGAAAAAACGCAAAGCATATTTTCCGTATGCAATGATGTTTTATTATATAGTGAAAGAGTTGTTATACCGAAAACCTTGCAGAAAACGATCTTACTTAATTTTCATACAGGACACCCGGGTATAAATAGGATGAAGGCACTTATGCGGAGTTACGTTTACTGGCGTAACATGGATGTGGATATTGCACTAACAGTACACAAGTGTAAAGGTTGTGCGTTAGCCGCAAAGGCACCAACGATAGTTCATAAACCTTGGAAAAAAACTGACCATCCATGGTCATGCATTCATATAGACTTTTCTGGACCGACCGAAGGACAAACTACCTAATTGTAGTAGATAGTTTTTCCAGATAGCCTGAAGTAAAGGGTTTCAAGAACCCGATGACAAATAACACAATAAGTTTTCTGCATGAAATATTTGCACATTTGGTGTGCCAGACATTATAGTCACAGATAACGGAACACAATTTACATCAAGTGATTTCAAGGACTTTTGTGACACTTTTCAGGTAAAACATATAACTACACCACCGGATTAGCGGAAAGATCCGTAGACACGATAAAGCGTGCACTTAGAAAATCAATAGGGACCCCGACGGATAAATCACCATTTAATAAATTAATACCAAAGCAAGCAATCGTCCATCAAAATACGCACACATCACGTAAAAGGTTTAAACCTGGTGAGCGTGTATATTTTAAATGTATGAAAAATAATATGTCATATTGGGAGTTTGGTACGGTAGATAAACATATCGGCGACTTCGTCTACATGATAAAAGGTCCAAAAGGGATACACAAAGACATCAAAATCAATTGAGAAAACGCCATATAAAAGTCAACGAACATGACAAACCTGATGAAAAGGAAGATCCAATTGATATACTATACGAAGCGTTTGATATCGAACCACCACAAACCATGCCCGAACCGAGAAGATCGGGAAGAAAAAGAAAGTTTACAGAACCAATTATAATGAACCCCCAAGAGAAAAAAGATATTGAAATCTACACGACTTAAAATCTTGGGAGGGGAGTGCTGTGGAGACGCCCACTAATTAACATAGGTGGGTGAGTGAGATATATAAATGTATCAATCACCAATACCAGGGGAGTTCTGCAACGACCGCCAAATAGGCAAGACGCCTATGTTGCCTCCAGTAAGACATGCAACACGCCACCTGCCGGAATATCTTCAACTGAAATATATCTGAAGACATGTAAATATGTATATAACTTCTCTTCCTAATATATTATTGTTATACCTTTACTTTCCGTGTTCTTGTTAATTATTTGTACAGACACAACATATACCTATCTCATATAGCTTTTTTATCATTAGTCTATTTTATGAAGCTTTGATTTATTAGCTTATTCTGTGTGCATTATGCTTATAAGTTTATTTTAAATAACTATTTTTATTTTCCCATTTTATGTAACTTTTGTTTATTATACCGGAAGTTGAAATAGGAGAAAATTTCTCTTTACTTTATTGATGAGTAGATGGGATGATAATTTTAATTTCTTTTTTTTTTCGATATGTTTATGGAATGAATTATTTGTGTCTTTTTAAATCAGACTCAGACATCTCTTGATAAAACCTGTAGTCGATGATCTTTCTCTTGAATTTTTAAAATTTGTGTGTCGAGTATATTATTTGTTTGTGAATGCGTGGTCCCAACTCACCTTGGGATTTATCAAAAGAGAAACTCATTTGCCTTTATTTGGTCAGGGACACCCGGACATAATAGACGGTAGAGCTAAGCATATATTAGCTCCTCAGTAATTTTATTGAAGAAGTTGGGATAATATTTAGGATGAGGAATTCAATATTGAATATTGATTACTTATGATAATTGTTAATGACAATACTTTTAAAATTGAATTTGTATATGACCATGTTATAGACCACATGAAACTAATCCTTTGGTGACATTTTCTGCATATGGGAAGAAACTCTCTCTATGCAAATTCTAATTGATGTTAGGTGCTACTTCTTACATCTTTTACACGTTCCCTGAAGGAGCATGAGCAATTCAGCTGACATTTTCCACCTCCTGCCACAAGCTCCTTATTGAAATCATTCCATTTTAACTTAATATTTATTGGCCTACTTTTTCTCTAATATAAAGGATGAAAACTACTTAAAGATAATTGTTGATGAAATTAATATATTGTCAGTTAAATAATGAATAATATTATAACAGAATTAAAAATGAGAAATGGAATAAAGAAGATTTTATTACTTATGATAATTGCTTATGACAAGTATTTGTTTAAATTGAATTTGAAGATGACTATGATATCGATCACAGGGAAGCCATCTTATGATAACGTGTTCTACATCTAGGCAATCGTTGGGAAGAAACTCTGTCCATGGAAATTCTAGTTGACATTAGGTGCTACTTTTTACACCTTTTACAGGTTCCCCTGGAGGAGCAAGAAGACTCCACCTTAAATGTTCCACCTTTTATTTTAATGAGATTTGAACTACAATTAAATGTTACAACATTCTCAAGATCTGAACATTTTAAGCTTATGTAAAACAAACCAATAAATTTATTGACACACGAAAATGCTCTATTATAGATATGCTTGAGTGCATCGAAAACACAAAAATAGTAGTGTTATTATGTTACTTACTTAAAATCTGTTAATTGTAATTCAGTCATCTTTAGTTCGATTTTCTGAAATTTACGGACCAAAATTCTTGTGTCACCATTTTCGCTTATAGCAACACAAAAAGAACTCCAATCTTTAAAATTCAAGTCCACTGAGTAACTGTAGTCTGTTGAATTCAGGGTGATTCCTTTGCTACCAATCGACAGGTATTCTTCAAATATGCTGGAATTAAAGAAAAATGGTAAACATTTAGCATTACAAAAAATAAACAATGAAAATAAACTGATGGCAATAGAAATTGTCATGATTGTTTTAATACTGATGACTCATCACTTATTAAGACGTGGGTGCAACTCAAGGGTGAAAGCTTAATGAAATTGTCAGTTGAATTGAAAACGATGAACGGAATTAGTTACTTATAAGACAGCTTGACAAATATTTGTTTGCGTTGGACTTAAAACCGACTGTATTGTAGTTTTCAGGGAAGCAGTTCTGTATCAATGAGTTACACAATGAAAATTCATGGCAAGAAACTGTTCTTGGAAATTCTATTTTGTTTAAGGTACATAGAGGAAGAAAGGAAAAGTTTTTGCAGCGATGGTAAGAGTTCTTGCGTTGAATATTTTACACGGATGAACCAGAAATTGGAGTTCAGTCGAGCACCTTCCTTGGAAAGAAGGATAGTATAAAACAAGACTAACGACATCTTGTGAGAAAGTGGTTTTAATGAATAGAATAACTATCTCATTTATAGAACGAAAGAGATTCGTACAACAATTATCATTCTTCTTAAAGAGAATACAACAAAGTTTTATTCTTTTTGTTAATGTGTTCAATAAGAAACTCTAATAAAAAATGTCAGAGTTTTTTTCATATTTGACTGAATTTATCACCGCGAGGTGATGGAATATTTCCATATTTGAATCATATAGATTCAAAAAGAATTTCCACTTTCTTTCTCTATATTTCCTTTTTTTCTCTTACTCTCGCTTCCCGCATATTGAGAATGAATTTCTAAATAATAAAGTAATTACTTCAGCACGGTCAGTGTTCTGTAGAAGTTAGATTTTGTTCATAAAAATGTAAGATTAAGGTGCAGCATAGTTTTAAAAATACCCTCCCCTCCACATACAAAAAATGACTTTCTAAATAATAACATTATTATTTAAGTATTCTGTATAAGTGTTTTGTATGTTAAATTGTTAAATGAAAGTACTGAATAAATTAAAAAAGTACACTCCCTCACCATTTAAAGAATGTATTTCTAAATAGTAACGTTATTATCTTAGCACGGTCCGTATTCTGCAGATGTCAATTTTTGTTTATTAAATTGTTATATTTAAGTACAAACTAGTTAAATAAAACATAAACACTGAGCACTACTTGATCAATGTACATGATTTTTAGACTGTAACAAATAAACACTCACAAATACTATATCAATGTATGTGATTTTTAGGATGTGACTAATCAACACTCAGAATTACTTGATCAATGTACGTAATTTTTAGAATGTGACCAATAAACACTGAGAACTACTTTATCAATGTACATGATTTTTGTAATGTGAAAAATAAACACTCAGCATTACTATATAAATGTACATTGCTTAAACACCCAACATTACTTAGCATTATTCGGAATTGGATGATGATCAACGGTTTAGATAACATAAACCCTCGGTACCGTCGGTTTAAGACTCAATAATTGGGAACCGTTTTAGTTCCACACATCAAGCTCTCTCATCTAATTCGTCTACTGACATATGAAAACTTATGAAAATAAAAATATTACGCCCTTATTTAAAAAAAAATCTTTTCCCTATGAAAGAGCACACTG